>NC_057795.1:273145633-273243582 GCF_018294505.1 Triticum aestivum | reverse complement strand
GGTGCTGGTCCAAACCGAGCGATGTCCAGTGCCCCCTGGGCAACCAGGGTCTATGCCAACCCGACGTTTGGCTCATCTGGTGTGCCTGAGAACGAGATATGTGCAGCTCCTATCGGGATTTGTCGGCACATCGGGCGGCTTTGCTGGTCTTGTCTTACCATTGTTGAAATGTCTTGTAAACCGGGATTCCGAGACTGATCGGGTCTTCCTGGGAGAAGGAATATCCTTCGTTGACTGTGAGAGCTTGTGATGGGCTAAGTTGGGACACCCCTGCAGGGTATAATCTTTCGAGAGCCGTGCCCGCGGTTATGTGGTAGATGGGAATTTGTTAATGTCCGGTTATAGATAACTTGACACCAGATTCAAATTAAATTGCATCAACCGTGTGTGTAGCCGTGATGGTCTCTTTTCAGATGAGTCTGGGAAGTGAACACGGTTTTGGGTTATGTTTGAATGTAAGTAGTTTCAGGATCACTTCTTGATCATTGCTAGCTTCACGACCGTTCCATTTGCTCTCTTTTCGCTCTTATTTGCGTATGTTAGCCACCATTTATGCTTAGTCGCTGATGCAACCTCACCACTTTACCCCTTCCTTACCCATTAAGCTTTGCTAGTCTTGATACCCATGGTAATGGGATTGCTGAGTCCTCGTGGCTCACAGATTTACTACAACAAGAGTTGCAGGTACAGGTATTGTGATGTTCATGACGCGAGTGCGATGCTGACTTGTTTTGGAGTTCTTCTTCTGCTTCTTCTTCGATCAGGGGATAGGTTCCAAGTCGGCAACCTGGGCTAGCAGGGTGGATATTGTTTGAGTTTCTGTTTGTGTACCATCCGTAGTCGGATGTTGATCTCTGGTATGATGTTTATGTATTCTTGGGCATTTGTGCCTCTTGTATGTATCCCCAACTATTATGTAATGGTTTGATGTAATGATATCCACCTTGCAAAAGCGTCTCCAATATGCGCTTCTATGCTTAGTGGGACCTTTGAGGTCCTTTAGGATAGGGTCGCATATTGGGCATCGCAGAGAGGTACGGGGAACCATGTTTTTGGGACGCGCCTATGTGAAATATGGGAAAGTTACAAACTTAGCCCCCATTTAAAATTTGGACATCTCGTTGGTTGGGGATTGGACGGTAATCCCGCATCTCGCAAATATTTGCCCAAAGTGATTTAGGGCGAGGAGAGGGTGTTTCTGCGCCCATGGTTGGCGCCCACGGTTGGCGCCCATGATGTATGAACGGGGCTGACACGTAGGGCAGTTGTGTCACGTCTGAGTGAAGTTACAACCTAACCCTATTGAAAATATTTTCCTACATCGATTTCAATCGAGTCGAGTTTGTTTTGCCGCCCATCGTGTACGAATGGGGAAATGGAGGGAGAAACAGATGTCTTTCAGACGAGCTTGATTCAAATGTGTTTTGCCGCCCATGTTTGGCGCCCACCGTGTGGGAATGGACTCAGAAGCGGTCATGTCACGTCTAATTGAAGTTCCTAACCTACCCCTATTGAGATCGGTGGAAATCGGGCCGATGGATTGTCCGTGTAAAGGGATAGACAGTAATTTCCATCTCCCAAACACTTAGCTTCGGGCAGCAGACGTGGGAGTGGACATTTTGCCGCTTCTTTTGAATTTTGGGACAATAAGCATCCACGTTTACCCTGGCAACTAAATTCGAATCCATTTTGTATTCCTATACAAATCTTTATAAATCATTATATGTGTTTTTATATATCTTAAAAAGCGCGACAAAGATGTATTCCGCTGTCATATATGAATATGATTTACAAATGCCAATACTCGAATTCAGAAGCTAGAATCCAGTTTAAGGTGAATTCGAATATTTGGAACATGTATGTCCAACTCAAATGTCACACGCAGCATAATGTGTACTCCCATGTAGATATGTACACAAGCGATGTATCAAGATTCAAATACCGAGTCAATCAACCAATAATGTACAAAACTAACAGACATATAAACACTTATAGAGTATATGGATCAATAATATCAACTAACATACATAAGCCAGGCCGCTGTACTTTTTTTTGCTAGAAGAGCACCAGCATCTTGGCCCTTTCCAATGCGTGCCACTTATGGTCCATCTATACTACTATTATTATTGAATGCACATTTAGCCCGATTGGCATATTTGTAAGTCTGGCACAACAATCAAAATGAAATGTCTCCGAGTCGTATCAATTAATACAGACCTGTGCTCAAATAAAATTACAAACCAAAAAACAAAAAACAATTATTACATGATCTCTAAAACAAATGGTTTGATCGATTACATGAACAAACAACACAAAGGTTATTCAATGATGGAAAGAACATTTCACCTATGATTTACCAAGTGGGAATTTAATTTCCTTTTTTCCTACAGGACCCTAACAATGCGGTCAGTCTCAGCTTGCTTCATTTTAAAATCCACCAAATATTTAATGGTTGTCTTGAGTACTGCTTGTGATTGTGTTATTTGCTTCCTCAACATGTCAACTTCATCTCTAAGTGTAGAAGCAGAATCTCTTTCTACCAATAGTTTAGCCTCTAGAGTATCAACCGTTGGCAATTCATGACGCACGATTGGGCCGGTGCCACTGCTGTGGGATGATACAACATCAATGGGGACCTCTCTCTTTGATCTTGGGCTAACCTGTTATGCCATTAAAGTTCCGGTTGGATTCTGAAAAGTTGAAGTTTGCAAAACGTCTCAACTAGGAGTTATAACAGCAAACCAGTTAAACAAACAAGGAAATAAAGAGTTTCAGTTGGATGCTGAAAAGTAGTTATTAACATCATTGTAACTGGTTGTTGCAGCAGCAAACCAGTTAAACAAACAAGTTTTACAAAAGGTACCTGTTGTGGCATTGGAGTTTCTCTTGGATCCTGAAAAGTTGAGTAGCCAGTAATGTGATAGAGCAACCGGTTGCAGTAGCAAAGCAGTTAAACAAACAAGTTTTGCAAAAGGAACCTGTTGTGGCATTGGAGTTTCTCTTGGATCCTAAAAAGTTGAGTACTCAGTAACTTGATTCGAGCAACAAGTTACAGCAGCAAACCTATTACACAAATATATTTTTGAAAATGTACCTGCTGTGAAATTGGGCTTCCAATTGGATCCTGAAAACTTGAAGTTGGTAAGATGATTACAACAACAAGTTATAGCAGTAAACCAGGTAAACAAGAAGTTTCTGAAAACATACATGTGCCAACAGAGTTTCAGTTGGATCTTGCAAACTTGAATGTTAGCAATCAATAAATAAAGTTTTGCAAGAGCCATAAGAAACTAACATCATACTAGTAAAACTAACCGGTTTTGGCAACGTATTTAATTACACATGAACTAGTAAAACTAACAAGTTCTTGGCAACGTATTTAATTACACATGAACTAGTAAAACTAACAAGTTATTGGCAACGTATTAAAGTAACAAGTTGGTACGCTTTACCAGCAACACAGACATCTGTAAATTTCTTTGATGTAAGCAAAATGATTCCAAGACATATATAAGTTAAAAAGACAGTGTCCCTCATATAAACCTGACAATTGTCTATCTATGAACATGCAAACATTACTAGTGCTACAAGTGATAACAGTAAACCATTTAAACAAATAGGGTGTCAGAAAGTAAATTGCACATGAATTCTGCTACACCCTAGAAGTACATATGACCAGCTATCTACGTGCTTAAGTAGCTATTTAAGTTTAGGAAAACAGGTAATTCTTAACAGTAAGTATCAAACACATAGATAGGCGCAGTCTATAATAGTATTAACAGGCTATGGCATTATGTAATCAGTAGTGTGACGCCCCCGATTCAATCGTACACTAATCATGCACGCAAACGTGTACGATCAAGATCAGGGACTCACGGGAAGATATCACAACACAACTCTAAAAACATAAATAAGTCCGACAAGCATCATAATACAAGCCAGGGGCCTCGAGGGCTCGAATACAAGTGCTCGATCAAAGACGAGTCAGTGGAAGCAACAAATCTGAGTACAAGCATAAGTAAACAAGTTTGCCTTAACAAGGCTAGCACAAACTGGGATACATATCGAAAGAGGCGCAGGCCTCCTGCCTGGGATCCTCCTAAACTACTCCTGGTCGTCGTCAGCAGCCTGCACGTAGTAGTAGGCACCTCCAGTGTAGTATTCGTTGTCGACGGTGGCGTCTGGCTCCTGGGCTCCAACGTCTGGTTGCGACATCCGAGAAGAAGGGGAAAATGGGGGAAAAGAGGGAGCAAAGCAACCGTGAGTACTCATACAAAGTACTCGCAAGCAAGGAGCTACACTACATATGCATGGGTATATGTGTAAGGAGGCCATATCAGTGGACTGAACTGCAGAATGCCAGAATAAGAGGGGGATAGCTAATCCTGTCAAGACTACACTTCAGGCAGCCTCCGTCTTGCAGCATGTAGAAGAGAGTAGATTGAAGTCCTCCAAGTAGCCCCGCATAGCATAATCCTACCCGACGATCCTCCCCTCGTCGCCCTGTGGAAAAGAGATCACCGGGTTGTCTGTGGAACTTGTCTGGGTGTGTTTTTATTAAGTATCCGGTTCTAGTTGTCATAAGGTCAAGGTACAACTCCGGGTCGTCCTTTTACCGAGGGACACAGCTATTCGAGTAGATAAACTTCCCTGCAGGGGTGCACCACATAAGCCAACACGCTCGATCCCATTTGGCCGGACACACTTTCCTGGGTCATGCCCGGCCTCGAAAGATCAACACGTCACAGCCCCACCTAGGCACAACAGAGAGGTCAGCACGCCGATCTAAATCCTATGCACGCAGGGGTCTGGGCCCATCGCCCATTGCACACCTGCACGTTGCGAGGGCGGCCGAAAGCAGACCTATCCCCCTAATACAAGAGCAGGCGTTCCAGTCCAATCCGGCGCGCGCCGCTCCGTCGCTGACGTCACGAAGGCTTCGGCTGATACCACGACGTCGAGTGCCCATATCTTTCCCACGTAGTTGGTTAGTGCGTATAGACCAAATGACTAGACTCAGATCAAATACCGAGATCTTGTTAAGCATGTTATTTTGAAGTAACCGCGGACGCCGACCAAGGCCAGGCCCACCTCTCTCGTAGGTGGTCTCAACCTGCCCTATCGCTCCGCCATGTAGTAACAGTCGGGGGCCGTCGGGAACCCAGGCCCACCTCTACTGGGATGGAGCCACCTGTCCTTCCAGCCCCCACATCGGAATCACTTGCGGGTACTCAACGAGCTGACCCGACTTTAGTCATCATCTGTAAAGTATGTATATATGTATAGTATATACCCGTGACCATGTCCCGAGTGATCACGGCCCAATAGTATAGCATGGCAAACTGACAACAATGTTGGGCGACTAATAGTAAACTAGCATCCTATACTAAGCATTTAGGATTGCAGGTAAGGTATCAACAGATGTAGCGACAATGACAGGCTATGCAGCAGAATAGGATTAATCGAAACAGTAACATGCTACACTACTCTAATGCAAGCAGTAGAGGGTAGAATAGGCGATATTTGGTGATCAAAGGGGAGGCTTGCCTGGTTGCTCTAGCAAGGAGCGGTCGTCAACTCTGTAGTCGAACTGGGGTCGCCGGTAGTCTCGGGGTCTACAGGAAAGAAGTAACGGAGGGGGAACACAATAAATAACAAAGCACTCAAAGCAATACAAAGCGTAACATGGCAATACGCGGTGCTAGGTGTGCCCTAACGCGGTAGTAGGTGATACCGACGAAGGGGGAAAACAACCGAAAAAGTATCCCCGGTGTTTCGCGTTTTCAGACACGTGATCCGGAGGGGGAAAGTTGCGTGTTCTCTATGCTAGGGACGCGTGGCTGACGAACAGGCTGCATAGTCGGATTCGTCTCGTCATTCTGAGCAACTTTCATGTACAAAATATTTTCATCCGAGTTACATATTATTTTATATTAATTTTCAAAGTTTTATTCATTTTCTAGAATTAATTTTGTCACCTAGTGTTATTGTAGCCATAGTGTATGACAGGTGGGGTCATTGGGGTTGGGTTGACCCGGTCAAATGTTGACTGGTCAACATATGAATAGTGTAAGTGGGTCCCGCATGTCATTGTCTAAGGTTAACTAGACTCTAATTAAATTAGATTAACTAACAGTGGGGGCCATTGTCATTGGTTAGCAGTTAACCTAACTAGTAATCAGCCCCTAAGCTAATTCGCATCGGCCGACTGTTGATGGCTTTGCACAAACACGCACACAAGCATGTGCCCGGCCATGGCCATTAGCATTAGCATAATAGCAGGCAACTAGCAAAGCAGAGTAACAGTAGCAAAACATCAGCAGAAGCAACGGCTAGGTAGCAGCAGGAACAAGCAGTAGAGTAAGAGAAGCAGCAACGCACAAGGCAGCCGGAAGAGCAGCAAGCAGCAGCAGCTAGTAGAAGAAGCACCTAACGGCACCAACAATCAGCAGCAGCAGGGGACGTGATGCGACGCGGGAGCATGCATGGGGGCGAGGCCACGCGAAGGTGGGCACGCGCGTAGGCGCGACCGGGCGCAACCGGTCTTGCCAGAGGCCAGCGAGCGCAGGCACGGTGTGACGGCACGAGCAGCGGCAAGCAACAGTAGGTAGAAAGCAGCAGCAACACGCATCAGCAACAGAGGAGCAGCAGCGTGCACGTACGCGGACACTGAACTGTTGCCACGGCGGACAAAGCTCACGGGATGGCCACAAATGGAACGGATCGAGCCGGAGAAGAGGGGGAATCAGACGAGGAGCTCACCGCGGAGGCACATGGAGGCCCATTGGTGGCTTAGGAGCTGCAGAGGCGACGGATCGATGAAGTACAGCGGCGACGACCGAGGAAGAAGATGGCGTTTATCCAGTCGATGTGGTGGCTCCGGGCTTGCACGCGCCCCCGTAGCCAAAGGGGGTGACTGCGGTGGTCCTCCTGGGCGCCTTGGCTGGCTGTGGCGGTGACGGGACGGCAGCGACGAGGAGCTCAGCTGGGCGCGGGAGAGAGAGAGAGAGAGAGGGGCGCGAGGGGGGGGGGGAAGGACTGTAAGGGGGCTAGGGTTTCAGGTGCGTTGACGGGGCCTTGTAGGCGGGGCAGGGGTCGCCGATGGCCGCCACCGCAGCCAAGGCACCATGGATGGCTGCCACGGCCTCCTCCGTCTCCTGTAGCGACGGGAAGGGGATGGCAGGGGTGGGCTGGGCCATTTTCTTGGGCTAATGGGTCACATGGCCCAGTAGATTAGTTTTGTTTTTATTTTTCTTTTGTCTTTTTCCTTTTGTTTTCTATTTCTTTTCTGTTTTATTTTTAGTTCCTTTTTATTTTAGGTTTTGTGAAATTTACCACTAGCACCTAAATTAGTACTTATAAATATGTCAGTTCCCCATTAGTTCGGGCAATTAATAAATTAGCTTAATATTTTATTAATTGAAAAAAGGCATTTAATTATCTGTTTCTACTACTGTTTTGCTTATTTCAGAATATTTAAACATTGTGTAAAAGTGTGGTTACTTCACCAAAATAATGTATGGATTATTTTCCGCAAACCGAACATTTTAGTTTTAACGTTTGAAAACTTTTGATGTTTGCCATTAACTCAAATTTGAATTTGAATCATTTTGAACTAATGCGAGATTAGCAACAGTAATTGTGGTGACGTGGGATCATTGACATGGGAATATTGTAGTCTAATTATCCGGGCATCACAAGTAGCAAACTAAATTAAGCCAAGCAACATAATTGAACAATTTTGCAATAAGTGGCTAACTAAAATTCTGAGAAGCAGGTAACTGAATTTACGCTAGATCTTTGTACAGGCACACAACAACTTCTTTTTCGCTTCCAAGGTTCTATGAAGGAGTCCATGGCATCAATTGCTTGGATATGCAGTCCCAATACTTCTTTCTTCCCACACTGCATTAGTAAGTCGAATGGTTAATCTGGTAAGATGGTGCATCCTTAATATGTTATATGAGGACGTGTAGTCAGATTAGTTGTAGCCACACACATCACACTGGTTTTTACTATATATTTCATGCAATTACATTTGGTATATCGAGATCTAAGCAATCTATAATAGGATGAAAAGACTGGCATCCTTCACATTATTGGCGAACTGAGTTCATAGAAACAAGCAATTCAACCATTTTGTGGGTAAATCAAAAGCGCCACCTGAATATTTTTCACTACCCAAATCATACATGCAAAAAGGGGCGACGCCACCATAGGGGCTGGTATGGGCGGTCGCCTCGGGTGGCTGGAAAGTGTGCACCTAGTTTGAGTCATCTAGGTTGGCCCAGGCTAGTTTTGTTCATCCCAACGCACGAGCAGGCAATGTAAAAATGAAGAAAACATTTCAATTTGGATGGGACAATAACGTAAGTACAAGGCAGGCCCTATAGCAGGCTCGCGGCCCAAACGAGCGCCTCCCATATCGATCGACAGCAGGAAAAATCCCAATTCGTTCCCTCCAGCCTCCAGTCTGGTTTGCTCCTAACCTAGTCGCCGCTGGACAGACCAACACGCCACTTCCTCGCACCCACGTTGGAGGGCAGTCGCCGGGCTTCAAGCGAATGGAAGGACAAGAAGATGAAGATCCAACCCTGGGTGTAGCCTGCGTGGGAGGACGCGGCGGCAGCACGGGCATGGCATCGAGCTTGCGCAAACGGACAGTCGCAGCTTGCAAGAGTAGCATGCACAATGAGTAGGTACATCACATCCCTGATTATATCTAATTCAACTGTTCAATTTATGGCCAATAGTTAAACCTGACGGTGTTGTAAAACTGATTGTATGTAGGGAATCTATGAGAAAATGAAACAAATTTCTGCTTATTTTATAACTCCCCCAATCAATACTGAACTGACTGAATCTGATGTATCTAATCAAGTTTCCGGTGCAAACATACAAGCTCATGTTGTTCTTGAGCCTGAAGTGTCTAATGAACAGACTTCTAATGCAGAATTTGATGCAAACATTTTACATGCTCCTGGTGATAAACATATTGTGTCTAATGAGGGATCTAATGCAAGCATTTTGCAAGCTCCCATTGAAGGATTTAGTGTCTAATGATGATCTGCTATGTTGAGAGAGACATAGAGATTTGTAGGCATTGATGATAAGAAAATTATAGTACATTTTCATGGCTTCAGGAAACGTCGAGGCCATCTACCAGAAAGTCCTTGTATCATGACAACGTAGCATCAATACTTTTCTAATCTGTTGTTTGAAACTATTGGCATACTTGTGCAAGATAGATATATTGATATGCAGTTTGCGCACCAGTTATAGGTGCAATTACACTTCGAAATTTTCAGCCAGAGAACGAATAATTCAAGCAGGTACAGACCATGTTAGTAGTCCTTCTACACCATGTTGCATTTTGGGTTTTTTGGTGCTTGCATCATTTAGTGTTTTATAATCTGAACTACTTTGGATCATTAACTGGTTTTCAAAGTGCATGTAGCTTCCAATTCTCAAGTTATGTTGATTTTCGGAGTGCAAGTGCCTTCGTATTTTTTAAGTTAAATGTTCGCCCCTGGTAACTTGAATTCATGGATCCGCCACTACACGCAAACCATACATGCAGGCCTGTATGAATTAAATGAAATGCAAGGACTTATGCTAGCTCGTTGTATAGGCTCACTGCAGCTTTTCTTGCGCTTGGGATGTTCCATGTACGAGTCCATGTTACCACTTGCTTCGATGTGCAGGCCTTGTGCTCCTTGCATCCCCCTTTATATTTTTGACATGGCGAATGGTTGATCAAATAAGAGGAATTGACCTTGTCATTGTATGGAGGACAGATACTTACAAGGTTATACGGGTGTGCAGGATGTGTACCAGATCCCGTAACGCCATCATGCTTCACTAAAAAATGGTTTTGCTTGTTTCAGATGATATCTCCAGAAGAAACAAGAGTTAAAGTCAGAGTTGCATAGGCGTGTAAGCTAAGAGAGAAGTGAAAGGATATCCAAACATTGTTGGAACAGTGCACAAGGGAGTGATGTGTGGATACCTAGTTCGGGCCAGCGTTTGGGCATGCTCGCCTAGCTAGAGTGCGGGTCACTTCAGAGCCGTTGAGGGTGATGCGCTGAAGTTGGCTGGCCACGCATGGATGCAGATCTTGAGTGGTAGCGGAGCACTATGATGCGGTGGACGAGACCGTTGGTGAAGCCCCAACGGCCTCGGGGGGCGGAGGTGCGGCGATGTGCTCGGTGAAGTAGCCCCGGTGAGGTGGGAGACGGTGTCGGTAAAGAGCACCTGATGCGGTGGAAGTCGGTGTCTATGAGGCACGTCGGTTGCGGCGGCCGATGTTGTTAGTGGACCACCCAGTGTGGTGGACGAGGGCGTAGATGAGGTAGCTCCAGTGCGGTGGTGAAGCGCGACCGTCGTCTTCGTCGTCGTCATGAGGCACAGAGGTGGGGAAAGAGATGAGATGAGGGGCGATTTGAACTTTGCTTGGGTTGGCGGTGAATTAGGGATTTCAGCAATCTGGGCGCGGAAGGGGACGGTGGAGAAGGGAGATTTTGCAGGGCTGGAATTGGGGCCGCTAGATATTTCAATCTGAAACATGGAAGCGCGAACTTATTTTGTCGTCGTACTTTTTTGGGGGGAGGGGGGAGGAAGGGAGGAGGGTGGGTGGCTGGGTGCTAAGCGTCCATACGACACACGTGACCACCACGACACAACCCTAGTCTGCCTGCTGCGCCTACATTTGAGAATGCAAACGAATCTTCTTTCATTTGCAAACGAATCTGTATGTATTACCATGCCCGTGTTTTCCTTGCAAATAATTTGTCATTCGAGACGAGATACTATAAATTAATTAATGAGGAGTTATTTAAAAAATCGAAACGGTATCCATGCTAACGTGGATTAGAGTGTGTGTCACATAATTAGTTATTTGAATTAGAGTGTGTGTCACATAGCAAATCTCCAATTCTAAAGTGGATTTCGCATTTCATGGTATCCACGCTACTTTTTTAATACAAATTCATATGTATACGATGAACACCATGGTAGTGAGAAAACTTTGGCTGGATTCAAACATATGACCTACAAAATAGCACAACAATCGAGTCAATGTCAACTTTTCCAAACCTAATATGGCACGAATTCGAAATAATTACCCATATGCATGCTCCTCAGTTCAAATCTTACAATGTACATGGAATTGAAACATCGATATTGTGTCTCGTACTATCTACATTCAAATGTTTTTTAGCCCCACCCACCCCCTGGCACACACACTATATACTTCTGTATCGGTCAGTCTTCCTCTCTTAACCACCTTAGGAAGCTATCGGTTTCTAGCACACACTCATTCTTTCTCTCCATGTTTCGATCTCTAACTCTCTCAACTACACAACCCCCTTTTTTCACTCTGTTACCGAATGTATCTACCTCACACACCCTCCATTGCACCCCATGCCGAGCTCTCTCTCTCTCTCTCTCTCTCTCTCTCTCTCTCTTAATCGATTGACCTTGCTTCCTGCAACGCACAAAATATATCGACATGTCTGTGACTGTATCATCTCTCAAGCTCTATCTTACAGCCTTCAATCTTCCCAAAAGCTCAGTCCGACAATATCTCTCCAGAGCATATATATCTTTTCAATGAATATTGGACCACACTCACTTTGTCTCTCTATCTATATGTCTCTCGATTGACCTCGCTTTCTCATGCCGTATCTTCCACACATTGAAGCTACCTCTCCATCCCTCACAAAGCCAGAGCTATTTACACTGCGAGGGGGACTCCAACCTTGGATTAATTTGTGTAGGCATTTATTCTGGTGGGTTTAGATTATATTTTCATAGCATTCGGCCCACAACTACTCCAAACACCGTTGCAACCCCCGCACCTCCCCCAATTGATTTCCCTCTGGCTAGATCATCGCTCTCTCGCACGTCCTTTCTTGCCTTCAACATCGCACCATGGTATTATTGCAAAAAACTTTGTTGTTCTCTTTAACTATTACAAATAAGCTACAAAACTACACACCGATAGTCCACCTGGAATGGAACAAATTTCGACCCACAAATTAAAGTGCTACAAACTACACACCGAGGGGACCACCTGTCATGAAACAAAATTGGAACCATATACAAATTAAAAAAAAGGACGAGGATTGAACATGCGACCAGGGCCTTCAAGCCGCACGTCAATAGGCAACATACGTAGAATAGCAATGTTTGTTGTACCCCCGTTTGTTCATATAATGTTTATACATTACCACAGCCTATTTAAGGGATAACATGGAATATTACTTTTAGTACATTAGTGGGACTGGCTCGTTAGCACGTGACTATTCGCCTTCACTTACTGGTGGGTTCCATGTGCTCTCTCTCTCTCTCTCTCTCTCTCTCTCTCTCCTCCCCTTCTATGTTAGACGCACGGGAAAACACGAAGAACTCGCTGGCGATGTTGCCGTTGACCATATCTGGACACGTTCACAAGTTATGGCACCAGTTTCACGTACTAGTAGTACTAGTCAATGTGTACGTGCAATGCACGTTAATTTGAAGTATATTAAGTGCATACGGATATTAAGTAGGATATTATTTGCGTGTTATTATGTGATCAACACTATTTTTGGCATGAAATTAACTGCACACTAAACGTGTTGAGGGCTCGACATTGAAGCAGTCTAGGTCATTGGATGAGAAGGAATACATGTGGCTTGATGACGTTTTATATTTAATTTGATACGACTCTAGTAGAACATTCAATGAATCAAACCATAGATTTCATTCAGTCTGACTCTGACTTTACATTCATACGATGATCAATCTAAAATAAAAGGAAATGATAAACATTCGGATTTTAAGCATGGCAATCCGAACGTTTTTCATGGCAAATTTAGATTACGCGGCGGTGGGGGGGGCATCTTGCGGTGGGAAGCGGCCCCTCTGCCGTGCTCTGTGTGCCGACGGGCCACTGACCGACGGCAACGGCGGCATCTTGAGCTGTTGTTGGCGTACTCCTAGACGTTGGCCCTTGCTTCAAGGCAGGCCACAATGTTCTGGACTTTGGTCTCCAGGAGTGAGTCAACTGGTGGGAGGAGGCGACTGGCGTTGGTGCAAGGAAGCGGTCGACAACGACCATCAATGCCGCTAAGGGGGGCACTAGCACCAGCGCGGGGACAGGCGCGGGCAACGGCACAGCGGAGACATTCGTGTGCATGGGCACCGGCACAGGCGTGCATGTCAGTTGATACATCTCCAACGTATCTATAATTTTTGATTGTTCGATGCTATTATATTACCCGTTTTGGATGTTTATGGGCTTTACTTTACACTTTTATATCATTTTTGGCACTAGCCTACTAACCGGAGGCCTAGCCCGAATTGCTGCTTTTTGCCTATTTCAGTGTTTTGAAGAAAAGGAATATCAAACGGTGTCCAAACGGAATGAAACCTTTGGGAGCAATCTTTTTGGAACAAATGCAATCCAGGAGACTTGAAGTGGACGTCAAGAAGCAGCCGAGGCGGCCACGAAGGTGCAAGGCGCGCCTAGGGGGGTGGGCACGCCCCCCACCCTCGTCGGCCTCTCGTGGCTCCCCTGACCTACCTCCTTCGCCTATATATATATATATATATATATATATATATATATATATATATATATATATATATATATATATATATATATATATATATATCTACGTTCCCCGAAAACATCAAGGAGCACCACGAAACCCTATTTCCACTGCCGCAACCGTCTGTATCCATGGGATCCCATCTTGGACCCTTTTTCGGCGCTCCACCAGAGGGGGGAATCAACCACGGAGGGCTTCTACATCATCGCCAAGGCCTCTCCGATGAGTTGTGATTAGGTTACCACAGATCTTCAGGTCCCTAGTTATTAGCTAGATGACTTCTTCTCTCTCTTTGAATCTCAATACAATGTTCTCCTCAATCTTCTTGTAGATCTATTCGATGTAACTCTTTTTGCGGTGTGTTTGTCGAGACCCGATGAATTGTGGGTTTATGATCAAGTTTATCTATGAGAAATATTTGAATCTCCTCTGAATTATTTTATGTATGATTGGTTATATTTGCAAGTCTCTTCGAATTATCAGTTTGGTTTGGCCTACCAGATTGATCTTTCCTCCAATGGGAGAAGTGCTTAGCTTTGGGTTCAATCTTGCGGTTTTCTTTCCCGGTGACAGCAGGGGTAGCAAGGCACGTATTGTATTGTTGCCATCGAGGATAAAAAGATGGGGTTTATATCATATTGCTTGAGTTTATCCCTCTACATCATGTCATCTTGCCTAATGCGTTACTCTATTCTTATGAACTTAATACTCTAGATGCATGCTGGATAGCGGTCGATGTGTGGAGTAATAGTAGTAGATGCAGTCTACTTGTCGCGGACATGATGCCTATATACATGATCATGCCTAGATATTCTCATAACTATGCACTTTTCTATCAATTGCTCGACAGTAATTTATTCACCCACCGTAATACTTATGCTATTTTGAGAGAAGCCACTAGTGAAACCTATGGCCCCCGGGTCTATTTTCCATCATATAAGTTTCCCATCTACTTTAATTTGCAATCTTTACTCCCCAATCTATATCATAAAAATACTAAAAATATTTATCTTATCTTATTATCTCGATCAGATCTCACTTTCACAAGTGGCCGTGAAGGGATTGAAAACCCCTTTATCGCGTTGGCTGCGAGGTTCTTGTTTGTTTGTGTAGGTACGAGGGACTTGCGTGTAGCCTCCTACTGGATTGATACCTTGGTTCTCAAAAACTGAGGGAAATACTTACGCTACTTTGCTGCATCACCCTTTCCTCTTCAAGGGAAAACCAACGCAGTGCTCAAGAGGTAACAAGAAGGATTTCTGGCGCTGTTGCTGGGGAGGTCTTTGCTCAAGTCAAGACATACCAAGTACCCATCACAAACTCATCTCCCTCGCATTACATTATTTGTCATTTGCCTCTCGTTTTCCTCTCCCCCACTTCACCGTTGTCGTTTTATTCACCCTCTCTTTCTCGTTCGCCTCTCTTTTTCGCTTGACTTTTGTGTGCTCGTGGTTTAGATCGTTTATTTTGTCGTCATGGCTAGTCCTTCTATCATCGTTAGTACTCCCGATCATGAAGTTCTTAATTTTAAACAAAGGGAGGGAGAAAATCTAAAAGATGCTTGGCATAGAATTTGCAATGCTCAAAATAGATCTACTAGGAAGCAATCTACTTGCGTTCTTCTACGCTGTTTTTATGTAGGCATTACTTCTTGGAATAGATATATCCTTGATACCATTACCGGAGGGAATTTCTTGGGTAGCCATACTTTTGATGCTTATAATGCTATGTTAGATTTGTTTGGTCCACCATCTCTTTTGGTTAATGGAACTGTTTTAACTTTAGAGCATGTGATGCAAAGGTTTGAAATTATTGAAAATAAAGTTGCCACGGTTGAGTTAATTGAAAATTTGGATAAGAATATCCACAACCAAATTAACCAATATGGATCTAGGGTTTGAGTTACTCTTAATTTTTTTATAGAAAAGGAACCTATAGTTAACGAAAGAATAGATCTAGATTCTACAAGAATCGGTAAACTTGAGGATATTATTACCAACTTAGGGTCTGACTTTTCATCCATGAAAATACTCCAACTTGTCCTACCAAAATTGCTAAACTAACGTATGGTCCTAAAAATAAGGGTGAATCTTCTACTGAGAAAAATGTGGATCTCAAATCAATAAGTGTTCACCCCAATTTTCTCGCTTTCATTAAGGAACCTTTTCCTACAAACGAATCTCCTGATTTCTTGCCTAGAGGTTTAATCATTACTAAAAATAGAGAAACTCCTAAGGGTTATAACTACTCTATTGAAGAGTTGAATACCAAAGATGGCAATACTTAGATCTATTCTCGCTTTTATGCCTAGCTAGGGGCGTTAAACGATAGCACTTGTTGGCAGGCAACCCAATTTTAATTTTGTTCCTTGCTTTTGTTCCTGTTTAGTGTTAAATAATTCATCTATCCTGTTTAGATGTGGTTTCATGTTTTAATTAGTGTTTGTGCAAAGTAGAACCTATAGGATAACCTACGGTGATAGTTAATTTGATCTTGCTAAAAAACAGAAACTTTTGCACGCACGAGAATAAGTTTAGTAAATCACAGGAACATCCTTTTTAGTTGATTCTTTTTGCAGTAGATAAATAGACAAATTTCCTAGGACTTCCTATTTTTTTAGGATTTTTAGATTTCCAGAAGTATTCGAAAGTTACATATTGCTACAGACTGTTCTGTTTTTGACAGATTCTGTTTTTCGTGTGTTGTTTGCTTATTTTGATGAATCTATCGCTAGTATCGGGGGGTACGAACCATAGAGAAGTTGGAATAAAGTAGGTTTAACACCAATATAAATAAATAATGAGTTAATTGCAGTACCTTATGTGGTGGTTTTTCTTTCTTGCACTAACAAAGCTCATGAGATTTCCTGTTGAGTTTTGTGTTGTGAAGTTTTCAAGTATTGGGTAAAGATTTGATGGATTATGGAATAAAGAGTGGCAAGAGCCTAAGCTTGGGGATGCCCATGGCACCCCAAGATAATGCAAGGACAACCAAAAGCCTAAGCTTGGGGATGCCCCGGAAGGCATCCCCTCTTTCGTCTTCGTCTATCGGTAACTTTACTTGGAGCTATATTTTTATTCACCACATGATATGTGTTTTGCTTGGAGCGTCTTGTATGATATGAGTTCTTGATTTTTAGTTTACCACAATCATAATTTCTATACACACCTTTTGGGAGAGACACACATGATTCGGAATTTATTGGAATACTCTATGTGCTTCACTTATATGTCTTAAGAAGAACCGGAGGAGATCAACAAGGATGAAGGGATCAAGAAGGCCATGGAGGATCAAGCTTCGGCGGTGGGAGAAGAAAACATCCCTCAACCTCTACCTAACCTCTTTACCCCAACTGAGATTGAAGCTTTCAAGATGATTGAGTTGGCTCGCATACAAAACAAGTATCTCACACAGGAAAATATTTTGTTGAAGGATCATAACGTCGCACTCAAGGGCATTATCCGCAAGTTGGAGGAGCTTTTACGCTCAATGTGCAATTATCCACCATCATCATCACCACCTTCATCACCTTCGAGGACATAATCACATGGGTATGGGCACTCCCCTTGGCAACTGCCAAGCTTGGGGGAGGTGCTCCAGTATCGTATCACCATCACACTCCTATCTTTACCGTTTTTCTTAGTTCGATCCTTTTGGTAATATCTTGATCAAGTAGAATAAAGCTTTGGTATGAATTAGTTTTGAGTTTTGCTTTATGATCCATTTATGTAATCGAGTCCATGAGCTATATATAATAAAGATTACAATTGAGTCAAGGGCTTTGCTATCTTGCTATGTCTTGAGAAAATAGAAAGAATAAAAATAATAAAAGAGTTCATATTGATCTTATGGATAGTAATGACTTCACATATAGAAAGTATGAGGCTTAAAAGTTGTTGAGAGTTGGCAAACATAGTTTTGGTCATCGTTGCAATTAATAGGAAGTAATAAAGAAAGATAGGTTCTCACATATAAATATACTATCTTGGACATCTTTTATGATTGTGAGCACTCATTAAAGTATGACATGCTAAAGAGTTGATGTTGGACAAGGAAGACAACGTAATGGTTTATGTTTTCTCACATCTCAGTTAAAGTATATTGTCATGGATCATTCAAACATGTTGAGCTTGCCTTTCCCCCTCATGCTAGCCAAATTTCTTGCACCAAGTAGAGATACTACTTTTGCTTCCAAATATCCTCAAACCCAGTTTTGCCACTAGAGTCCACCATACCTACCTATGGATTGAGTAAGATCCTTCAAGTAAGTTGTCATGTTGCAAGCAATAAAAATTGCTCTCTAAATATGTATGACTTATTAGTGCAGAGAAAATAAGCTTGATAAGATCGTGTGATATGGAAGTAATAAAAGCGACGGACTGCATAATAAAGGTTCATATCACAAGTGGCAATATAAAGTGACGTTCTCTTGCATTAAGACTTTGTGCATCCAACCCTAAATGCACATGAAAACCTCTGCTTCCCTCTGCGAACGGCCTATCTTTGACTTTATGTCTTTTACATTATGCAAGAGTCAAGGTGAACCTCACCTTTCCCTTTTTCATTTTATCCTTTGGCAAGCACCTCATGTTGGAAAGATCCTGATACATATATCCGATTGGATGTAAGTTAGCATGAACTATTATTGTTGACATTACCCTTGAGGTAAAATGTCGGGAGGCAACACTATAAGCCCCTATCTTTCTCTATGTCCGATTAAAACTCTGTAACCATAATATTGTGTGAGTGTTAGCAATTGTGGAAGAATAAATGATAGTTGGGCATGTGGACTTGCTAAAAAGCTCTATTCTTGACTCTTTCCGATGTTATGATAAATTGCAATTGCTTCAATGACTAAGATTAGAGTTTGTTAGTTCTCAATGAAGTTTCTGAATCATACCTGACATTGTTAATAGATTGTTACTATTATAAGAAATCATATGAAAAAATCAATATATGTTGCTGTTATAAGAATGATCATGATGCTCTCATGTCCGTAATTTATTTTTATCGACGCCTCTATCTCTAAACATGTGGACATATTTTTCGATATCGGCTTTCGCTTGAGGACAAGCGAGGTCTAAGCTTGGGGGAGTTGATACGTCCATTTTGCATCATGCTTTTATATCGATATTTATTGCATTATGGGCTCTTATTACACGTTATGTCACAATACTTATGGCTATTCTCTCTTATTTTACAAGGTTTAACATGAAGAGGGAGAATGCCGGCAGCTGGGATTCTGGGTTGGAAAAGGAACAAATATTGGAAACCTATTCTGCACAACTCCAAAAGTCCTGAAACTCCACGAAAGTCATTTTTGGAATTAATAAGAATTATTGAGCGAAAGAAGTACCAGAGGGGGCCGACACCCTTGCCACGAGGGTGGGGGGCACGCCCACCCTTACAAGGCGCGCCCCCTGCCTCGTGGGTCCCCTGGTGGCCCTCCGGTGCACATCTTATGCTATATGAAGTCTCTTACCCTGGAAAAAATCATAAGAAAGCTTACGGGACGAAACTCCGCCGCCACGAGGCGGAACCTTGGCGGAACCAATCTAGGGTTCTGGCGGAGCTGTTCTGCTGGGGAAACTTCCCTTCGGGAGGGGGAAATCATCACCATTGTCATCACCAACGATCCTCTGATCGGGAGGGGGTCAATCTCCATCAACATCTTCACCAGCACCATCTCCTCTCAAACCCTAGTTCATCTCTTGTATCAAATCTTTGTATCAAAACCTCAGATTGGTACCTGTGGGTTGCTAGTAGTGTTGATTACTCCTTGTAGTTGATGCTAGTTGGTTTATCCAGTGGAAGATCATTTGTTCAGATCCTTAATGCATATTAATACTCCTCTGATCATGAACATGAATATGCTTTGTGAGTAGTTACGTTTGTTCCTGAGGACATGGGTGAAGTCTTGCTATTAGTAGTCACGTGAAAATTTGTATTCGTTTGATATTTCGATGAGATGTATGTTGTCTCTCCTCTAGTGGTGTTATGTGAACATCGACTACATGACACTTCACCATTATTTGGGCCTAGAGGAAGGCATTGAAAAGTAATAATTAGATGATGGGTTGCTAGAGTGACAGAAGCTTAAACCCTAGTTTATGCGTTGCTTCGTAAGGGGCTGATTTGGATCCATATGTCTCATGCTATGGTTAGGTTTAACTTAATAATTCTTTTGTAGTTGCGGATGCTTGCAATAGGGGTTAATCTTAAGTGGGATTCTTGTCCAAGAAAGGGCAGCACCCAAGCACTTGTCCACCAACATATCAAATTATCAAAGTAACAAACACGAATCATATGAGAGTGATGAAAACTATCTTGACGATAATTCCCATGTGTCCTCGGGAGCGCTTTTCTCATTATAAGAATTTGTCCAGGCTTGTCCTTTGCTACAAAAAGGATTGGGCCACCTTGTTGCGCCTTATTTACTTTCATTGCTTGTTACCCGTTACAAATTATCTTATCACAAAACTATCTGTTACCTACAATTTCAGTGCTTGCTGAGAATACCTTACTGAAAACCGCTTGTCATTTCCTTCTGCTCCTCATTGGGTTCGACACTCTTACTTATCGAAAGGACTATGATAGATCCCCTATACTTGTGGGTCATCACAGGCCCCAACAGCCTGTGACCTTGGTCGACGCATGGCGACTGATTGGACATGGGCATCTCCGCTTCCCCACGCCGCCTCGACTACTACCCGATTTGACGAGTCCTTGCTGCATGCACAAAGAGTCATCATTACCTCCGGTCGTGGAGGTCAACGGTTGGCCTCCCTTGGGCTATAAATAAGGAGGGGCGATGGCCACCGTTGCCCATCTCTTCTTGCTCCGCTTGCCCATTTCTTCTTCCTTGCTCATGCTTCTTGCAGCGCCCCCCATGGCACCCGTGAAGAGGTTTTCGGCCGCAGAGAAGGGGAAGGCTCGCCAGGAAGGGCCTGGCTCTCCTCCAACCAAGCGCGGCCGCAATCTCCCTCGCAAGCATCCCGCGACCCCTGCTGTGGCTTCCCGTGGTCGTGGTGGCGGCCCTTCACGCGGTGGTGGCCGCCCAAGTCGAGGCAGCCCAGTTGGTGGGGGAAGGCGTGTCGTGGCTGCGCGGCCTCCCCGTCCACGCTTCCATTCGGTGGAGGTGCTGCCAGATTTTGTTGTGTGGTCGGATAACCCGACCGGCACCTGGCTTCAGCTCCCTCGCTCCTTCGCCGGTGAACTGCCGGACGCTGGCCCCGGCGGGCTCTAGTTGCAGGCGGATGGCTGCTGCTGCCGGGCCTCCTGGGTCGCAGTGGAGATCTCCATCACCGGCAATGTTGCCCTGGCCCGGGGCTGGCAGACGTTTGCCCGCGCGCGTGGCCTGGGCAGGCGGTGCACCCTCCACTTCAAGTATGACGGCGACGCGACCCTCTATATCAGGGTGTTCGGAGAAGATGGCCGCCGTGTTGGGTGCTGCCTTGAAGACGACGATGGCGACGAGGTTGTCGGCCTTGGTGACTGTCGTGATGAGGGCGAAGGCGAACCCGCTCCCGGCAGCGACCGCAGCTCGTCGAGCTTCAGCGGCTCCTCCTCCGGCGGCATCTCCTCTAGCGGTGGTCGCGATCAGCCACCACGTCGCCGAGCCTGCTATGAGGGCGGCAGCGGGTCTTCCCGTCGCCGCGCTCTGGTGAAGCGTGAGGCGGAGTCTGACTGAGCTCAGGAGGACGACGCAGAATCCTCCTCGCGAGCTGTCGCAAGGCGCGTGCCGCTTTTATTTTGTTTTCCTCCTTTTCCTGCATCGAGAGCGAGAGAAGTATGGGTCCCCGTGGGGGCATGCAGCAGACTATGAATCCCTAATTATCGTACTACATTTATTGTTCCTGTGTTGTGTTATGGTGTCGCAGTTATGCGTCTGCGCGTAGGAACAACTTAGCTTGGGGCGTTTGAAGTAGTTTCCGCCTCGCGAGGTACTTGCCTCAGGCCTCGTCGGGCTCCTTAAGAGCTGCAAAAAATTGTTTGAGAGAATCATTTCCGAACCTTGGTTGTGAGGGTTGTTGGCCATGGCCCGGTGCTTGGTGTCATGTTGCCCGAGGGGCATGGACTGGGAGGGGTGCTCGCGCTGCAAACTCGAACGAGAGAGCCTCGCGAAAATCAGGAGAGGAAGGGCTCACGAGGGCACCCGCGCAGCCCCCTCGCGAGGTTTGCGAGAGAGAGATTGAGTCAGACAAAAGGGCTGAAAACAGATAACAGGGGTAGAAGACGATGGGCAGAACCGGCAAATAAGATCAGAAGCAACTTTACTCAAGGTTCAAACAAAGAAAAGTGAGCCAACTGCAGAAAGCAAATAAAAGCCGCGTCCGGCACCTAGTCTAGTCTTTAACGTCTTCTGACCAGCGCGGAGCTAAGTGCTGCCATTGGGCATTGGCGGGAGCCCCCGAGGCCCAAGGGCGGCACTCCGGAGACTCCGAGGCGTGTACAACCCCAACTCATTATTACGTGAGAGTGTCACGGGCGGCGAGCTTCACAAGCATTGGGCCTTCTTCACAAGCACTGGGCCTTTCTTCGGGTGGCGAGCTTCACAGGCACCGGGCCTTCTTCACAGGCATTGGGCCTTTCTTTAGGGGTAGAACTTCCGGAGATGCTGAATGTTCCAGGCGTTTGGGATGGGTACCCCCTCCTGAGTCTCCAGGCGCGCGGCGCCAGGCCTGGAAACATGGACAACCTTGAACGGGCCCTTCCACATGGGCAAGAGCTTATGCAGCCCTTCCTTGGAGAGCACCCGCCTGAGTACGAGGTCACCTACCTCGAGAGTCCTGGGGCGGATGTTGCGACAGTGATACCGCCGTAGCGCCTGCTGGTATCTTGCTGCTCGCAGTGTAGCTTCATGACAGCGTTCCTCCCCCAGTACGAGGTCCATCCCCCGCTTGGCGTCCTGCTATGCCTCATAAAATGCTAGGACCCATGCGGAGCGACGCCTGACCTCGTGAGGGAGAACCGCTTCTGCTTTGTAGATGAGGAAGAATGGGGTCTCGCCAGTTGGCTTGGTGGCAGCAGTGCGGATGGACCACAGCACGGACTGGAGCTCGTCGTACCAGCCCCTACCGCGGGCCTCCAGCTTCTTCTTGAAGGTCCTGATCTTGAGGCCCCTTAGGACCTCCGCGTTGGCGCGTTCGGCCTGACCGTTACTCCGGGGTTGTGCCACCGAAGCGTAGCATATCTGTGTCCCAAGGTTAGCACAATACGTTTTGAAGAAATTGCTGGTGAACTGTGAACCGTTGTCGGTGATGATGCAGTTGGGGACCCCAAACCGGCTCACGAGGCCCTTGATGAACTTGACCACAGAACCGGCTGGGATGGTGCGAACGGCCTCCATCTCTACCCACTTGGTGAACTTGTCGATGGTGATGTAGAGGTAGCGGTTGCCCCCAGGCGCTCAAGGGAACGGGCCCAAGATATCCAGCCCCCAGACCGCGAATGGCCACGTGAGTGGAATGGTCAGCAGGCCCTGAGCTAGCTAATGGATCTACTTGGTGTGGAATTGGCAAGCTTCGCAGGACTTCACCAGCTCGGTCGCGTCGTTGAGTGCTGTAGGCCAGTAGAACCCACTACGAAACGCCTTGCCGACGAGGGTCTGTGATGATGAGTGGTGTTCGCAATCTCCACCGTGTATGTCGGCCAGCAACTTATTTCCCGGTTCCCAGGATATGCAACGTATGGAAACGTCATTTGGCCGCTTCCGGTATAACTCACTGTCTTGGATGCAGTAGGCCGTGGCCTGCCGGGCCACGCGTTCCGCGTCCTCCTCCTTCTCTCGCAGCGTCCCTTGCATTAGGTAGTCCTTGAATTCCGTTATCCATCATCCCTCCTGAGCCTCCATCGCCAAGAGTAGGCGTGCTCCCAAGGTTGGGCCACAGGCTGGGGCTCCTGTGGCAGGCGGCTGGGGGAGCTCTTCCCGATGTTACGCCGTGCTTGAAAGTGGTGGTACTGCCGACGGCCTGAAGAGTCGCTACTCAAAAACGCCAAGTTCCTAAGGCAGTTGCCTGGACACCCTCTTGGCGATGTCATCAGCTTCTTGGTTGGTTCCGCGGGGCACATGCTGCAGCTCCAGCCCCCAGAACTGCTTCTCCATCTTGCATACTTTTGCAAGATATGCCTCCATGTGCTCGTCCTTCGGTTCGTACACCTTGTTGGAGAAGTTGATGAGGAGTTGTGAATCGCCCTTGATGATGAGGCGTTTTACTCCCAGTGCTACTGCGGCTTTCAGGCCTGCTATGTTGTTGGAGACCTTCTCGCCCTGCTGGAAACAGAGTTGTACGGCGTAATAGAGCTTGTCCTGAGTGGGGGATATAAGCACTACACCAGCCCCCGCGCCCTGCCGCAAGAATGCTCCATCGAAGTACATGACCTAGCCATCTGGTGCCTCACTTCCTAGGGAGAGATACCAATCCTCTTCGAGCCCTGGCGCCTCTGTCCATTCTGCCACAAAATTAGCAAGTGCGGCTCCCTTGACGACCCTGGTTGTGATGAACTCCAATTGAGATGCTTGCAGCTCGATGTTCCATTCGGCGACCCTTCCAGTGAAGTTAGGGCTCCTGAGTTCCCTTTCCAATGGGTAGGCCGAGACAACCTTGATGGGGTGAACTTGAAAGTAGTGCCGCAGCTTACACGAGGCCACCAAGAGCACGAGTAAGAGCTTCTGAGGCATGGGGTATTGTGCCCTCGCATCCTGCAACACTGTGCTGACGAAGTACACCGGATGCTCGACGAGGGTGGGTGTGCTGACGAAGCTTGTGTCCTCCGGAGGTTGAGGAGCCTCCTAAGACAATGGAGCCCCCAGCGCCTGGTCACTTGGTGCGGCCTCTTCAGCCCTGGGGGCGTCTTCCTGCTGAAGCTGGTCTCCGGCTGCCGAGGTCGTGGTCCTCGCGAGGCCTTCTTGGTCTTGTGTCGCCACGGTTGAGGCCGTGGCTGGGCGTGATGTGGCCTTAGCCTGGCGTTCCTCCCGAACCACCACCAGGGATACGCTGGCGGAGTAGGGCGTGGGTGAGGTAGAACACCAAGGACTCAAGAGGGCGCGGTGCCACCATCACTGGAGGGCTGGTCAGATATTTCTTGAGGTCTTGAAACACTTGGTCGGCCTCCTGTGTCCACTAGAATGGGCCCTCTTCTTCATCAGCTTGAAGAACAGCCAGGAACGCTCCCCCAGTTTGGAGATGAAGCGTCCTAACGCAGTCACGCGACCGGTGAGCTTCTACATTTCTCTGAGGGTTTGCGGTGGACTCATGTCTTGATTGCCTTGACCTTCTCTGGGTTGTCCTCAATCCCCCTGTGGGACACGAGGAAGCCCAGTAGCTTGCCAGCAGGGACGCCAAACACGGACTTCTCTGGGTTGAGTCGCAGGTCCACCTGGCGGATGCTCATGAAGGTTTCCTCCAAATCCTAGATCAAGGTCCTTGCCTCCCGAGATTTCACCACAATGTCGTTGATGTAAGCCTCGGCGTTTTTCCCGAGCTGCCGGCCCAAGGCAATGTGCATCATCCGCTGGAAGGTCGCGCCCGCATTGCGCAGCCCGAATGGCATGCAAGTGTAGCAGTACACTCTGCATGGGGTCAGGAAGATTGTCTTCTCCACGTCTTCCACCGCCATCTTGATTTGGTGATAACCCAAAAACGCATCCAGGAAACACAGCAGGTCGCACTCTGCTATGGAGTAAACAATCTGATCGATGAGGGGGAGCGGGAATGGATCTTGAGGGCAGGCCTTGTTGAGGTTGGTGAAGTCGACACACATGCGCTCCTTTCCTCCCTTTTTTGGCACGACAACGGGGTTTGCCAACCACTCGGCGTAGCGAACCTCGCGAATAACACCTGCTGCCTCTAGCTTGTGGGTCTCTTGGACGCTGAAGGCCTGCTTCTTGGTGGATTGCCGCCTCGCCTTCTACTTCACGGGGCGTACATTGGGGCACACATTCAGGTGATGCTCAATCACCTCCCTTGGGACCCCGCGATCTACTTGGGTTTCCATGCGAACACCTCCTTGTTCGAGTGCAAAAACTTCACCAGCGCCTCCTCCTGGTCGGGGTTGAAGTTGGCACCTATGGTGAAGGTGGCTCCTGAGGACCCGTCTTCCTCAACTGGCACCTGCTTGGTCTCCGCCTTGTCCTGAGTGAACAGCTGCTTCTTCTTGGTCGGTGTAGCCCCCTTGACCTTGGAGGTGTCCGCGTTGGCGGGCTGCGCCGCCATGGCGGTCTTGAGGGCGAGCTTGAGCGCCAGCAGAGCCTCCTTGGTATCTCCAGCAATGGTGAGGATGCCGCTGCTCCCGGGCATCTTCATGAGGTTGTAGGTCAGATGGGTCCCTACCATGAACTAAGCCAAGGCAGGGTATCCGAGGATGGCGTTGTACGGGAGGCCGATGTGGACGATGTCGAAGTCGACCAGCTCCGTGTGGTAGTTGGCGTGGGTGCCGAAGGTCACAGGAAGGCGGATCTGCCCCAGGTAGCCAGAGGAACCGCCTCCGACGCCCAAAAAGGGCTTGCTGGGTCAGAGCCGTCCCAGCGGTACATGGAGGAGGCTGAAGGCCTCCACCGAGAGAACGTTGAGGCCGGCGCCGCCGTTGATGAGGGTTTTCGTGACGGCCACCCGGCAGATGGTGGGCGTGCAGAGCAATGGGAGCGCACCCAAGCAGGCGGTGTTGACAGGGTGATCTTCCGAGCTGAAGGTCAAGTCGGCCTTGGGTGCCACCCAACCCGGGGGAGCTCCTTGCCGCGCAAGGGCGGCATCAATCTGGCGAAAGAATGGCTTGGCGTGGTGGTCCGAGGGTGGCGCCTGTGAGCCGCCCAGGAGAGCTGCGATGACCGGGGGCGTCGGTGCAGCATAGCGGGTGAGGAAGAGGTCGCGCGGTTCCTCCCAGGAGGCCACAGAAGATGTCGGCAGGTTGAGCAGCCAAGCGCGTGGGATGCCAGTGAGGGCCATGGGGAACCAGTTGGGCATGACCTTGTTGTCGCCCCCGGCCTTGAGGATGGCCTCCTCGTATGCCATCAGGAAAGCCAGTGGGTCCGCCGCACCGTCATAGCGCGGCGGCATCTGTGGCTTGAACTTGTGCAGCCACTGCACCAGCCGCAAGGCGGGGGCCAAGACTCGGAGCCCCCTGACCCCGGTGCTAGCGCCGACCGCCAGAGCCGGAGGCGCGATGCCCACCATGAGGGCGAAGCGCGGTGTTGGTGGGGAGCGGGTTGACGGAAAGAAGAGCTCCGACGCACCCCTACCTGGCGCGCCAAATGTCGAACATCGGGTTCCGGCAAAACCCTTAAGGTTCAAACTCTGGGGTGCGCACGAAGATCTCTCCCTACCGAAACACGCCCTCAGCCTCGCCGCGATCCCTAAGCTAGATCGATGAACAACACAAGAGACGCTAGATTTATACAGGTTCGGGCCACCGTTGTGGTGTAATACCTTACTCCTGTGTGTGGTGGTGGATTGCCTCTTGGGCTGATGATGAACAGTACAGAGGAAGAACAGCCTCGCAAGGAAAGGTGTTCTCGGGCTGTGTGGTGTGCGGATGAGCTTAACTTGTCCTCTCTACTATGGTGGCTAGC
Source organism: Triticum aestivum (assembly GCF_018294505.1). NCBI lineage: Eukaryota > Viridiplantae > Streptophyta > Magnoliopsida > Poales > Poaceae > Triticum > Triticum aestivum. The sequence goes on along the minus strand of NC_057795.1, from coordinate 273,216,420 downwards.
CCTATTTATAGAGGCCCTGGTCCTCTTCCCAAATATTGAGCGGGAAGGGATCCAACAACGGCCATTTCAAAAGGGGACAGCTAGTACAAGCTATCCTGACTAAACGTGGTCTTCGCCTGCCAAAGGTGCTGGTGATGATGCTGTCTTGGGCTTCACGGTGACCTCCGTCCTGCCGCTCTGCTGGTCTTGGTATCGTTGCACCGATAAGGAAACCTTTGCCTGATGCCTTGGTACCCCGCGCCTGCGCTTGCCCCCTTTGCACCAAAGGGGAAATGAGGACACTGCACGAGCTGGCTCCCGCCTGGTCTTGGTTGTCATGGCTTGCGTCACGGGCACCTCGCGAGGTACCCCTTGCCTTGAGCTCTCCGCCTCCTCATGAGTCTGCCTGGTGAGGCCACTCCGGAGGATGCCTTGCATCGTTTTCCCCGCGAGGCTCGGCCCCTCGCGAGGGTCTTGAGCGTTGGTTGATGAAGACGGGCCATACTGGGCCACCGATTGAGCCACGCTGCTGGCCACAGGCAGGCAAGTCTGGGGACCCCCGTTCCTAGAACGCCGACACAAAGATGCTCGAGGCGTCGGCAGTGTTGCTGCAGAAAGGGGGAGATACGATAGGCCGACAGGGGAGCCGGCCAGAGCACGAGCAGGCCGATCATGACGAGCTCCAGGATCGCCTCAGAAACTTGCTGGACCAAGTTGCCACGCACGTGTTGTGGCTGCGCGGTGCCTACTGTCGTGCCAGCATGACCATGCCGGCCGTCAGGCTAAACCAGTTCGACCACCCCGTCGACTTCAACGAGCTATGGCTTCCTGACCTAGTCTCCTTCTTCACCTATATCTCCAAGGAGCTGAGCCGTCTCCGCGCGATGGTGCGGGCGGAGCTGGACAAGGAGGGGTTGCGGGCTACCGTCGCTGTTGCCGGGCGAATCCTCTCAAGGCTCCGTCACCAGAATCCATTCATGCCATTGGACACCGTCTTTGACGAGCTGGCTCCCGTCGATCGGGAGCGGGATCTACGGGTGGTTGCACCCTGCACCACCAACGTCGTGCGCCTCGAGAAGCAGAAGGACTTCGGTGGTGTTTCGGCGTCCTCTGCATGGGCATGTCCATGTCTCGGTGCAACATGACCGTTGGATCAAACTCAGACGGTGCAGATCGGTCGCTGTAGCACAAAGCATGTGTGTGTGTTTGGTTGCATTCTCATCTCAATATAGTTGTTCCCTCTTCTGTATTTGTGTTAACCTACTAGTGTGGACTCATGCACCCTTCATGCACTCTTCCAAACACACAAAAGTGGGTCAAGAAGGGAACTTTTGCTCCCATCCCGTGCACCCTTCATACACCCTGCCTAACACTGATTCGTGCTTCATATGGTTCATGTTTCGTGGATTACTGTAGCTTCATACTCTTCGTGCACTATAGACCTAGTTCTGTTAACATTGATCTCACCATTCATTCACGACCGGACAGTCAAAAAAGCGGTACTATATTACATTACTGTCCATATAGTTGACATGCGCACAACATAATTTGTTATCGTCATATCTTACTACACTAGCAACAAGATTATGTAGTACTAAGGTATGAACCACTGCACATGCCTAGTAGTAGGACCAGTGTGTATGTTCAAGTGGTTGCCTTGTTTCGCACTCCTCCGTTGTAAGAGTGGAAACGCTTGATGTAATCATTTCTTTTCTTCAGAAAAACAGTGGACACGCTCTACCGTGCAGATCCTCATCGACGGTCGTCGGGAACCTTGCTACTCACTTTCACCGATGTGTGGGACAGCCATCATCGGGGTCCACCAGCCTTGCACTAAATTACTCCGTAGTAGAGTGCCCAACTGCACGGTAGACTACCCTGATTGAAGCGCCGCAGTAATGCCCAATGAGCCGTCAAATCACAAAAACCCCTCCTTTCCAGCAGTAAGTTGGACGGACGAAGCAACCATCATTTCAATCTTCTCTCTCAGCTTCCTCTCTTGAAGAAACCCACCACTCGCTTCTCCCTCACCTTGTTCCTCGTTTCTTCAAGAAAACCCTGACCTGCTTCTGCCATTGTTCTTCTCTCCCAAAGAAGGAAAGGTGAGCGCATCAATGGTGTTGATTCTGGCCAAGGCCCGGTCTTGCAACCCGGAGACTGATCCTGTAACTCCCTCTCTGTTCTTCTTTTGGGTTTGTGATTATGGTTTCTTTTCCTTTATTTCTATTCGAAAGTTTCTTGATGGACGCTGGAACACGGGCCGAAGTGATGTCTATGGCTCTGGCCAAAACCGTCGAGGCTCATGGTAAGAAGAATCGCAAGCACCCCGCCGAGACTACCCCAGACAAGCTCAAAGCCATCGCCCTGTCCAAGCCCCCCCTCTCTGGGATCCCTCATTAAGCAAGTCCAGGTAATATTCTTCTTGACGATCTTTTTCTCGATCTTGATCATGTTTTTTCATCTAACACGTAGTACTAGTACTAGTAGTACAACTTTCTGGGTGATCTTGCGTGTGATTTTTGTGTGCCAAATGACGGTTCTAAATTCCTCTTTTGATCAAAACATGCGAGAGGTTGACACTGATTTCTTATAGATTACTTTCAACTACTTTATGAACATCGATACTACCTTTGAAGAGGATATATTTGCCTCAGTAACTAGTGTTATGGATATTGCAACTAGTCCCTCTGCTCTCATGCCTTTGAGACATGTTCTAGTGTCTTTGTTCACTCATTTCTGTGCGTATATGTAGTCATATATGGAGTAAAATATCAAAAATCATCTTATATTTATGAACGGAGGTAGTAATAAAATATATGGTTTCTATTTGAATTAGATCCAGGTCCACAGTGGAGATGAAGTTCTCAAACTCATGCCATGTGAACTGGAAGATCTGAGGATGCACTACAAAAAAAATACACATCCGTGACATTTTGAGCCGAACGAAATTTTTCTGCCATGCTTATGGCACTTCTATGACGATAATTGTGACAAAACCCGATATCATCATAGATGTGGTCGGCTCCTACTTCTATGACAAAAAATCATGACAGAAAATGGGCTTTTCGTCCTGGGCGGGCTGGAGATGCAGCTGCATGACATTCTTTGGGCCGTCCATGACAGAAAAACCCGTGGTAGAAGCGAGGGTGAGGAAAATATCGGGGAGTTCCCGGTTACGGTGGGTGGTCGGGGGCCGAGCGATGCGCGTTTCTCTCATACATGTATGCGCATGTGTGTAAGGCGTTGCGCTCTAACTAAACCAGAGCGAGGCCTTGGGCTCTAACTGAACCGAAGCGATTGCACTAGCTACGTTACTGAACCCGAGCGATCGATCCCTTGCTGTTAACTGAACCCAAGTGATTCTTTTGCTGCTGCTGCTAACTGAAGCCGGTCGATATTGCCTCTTGATGAACAGTGAGCGTTGTTGGCAGTTTGGATGAACAGTTCCCGGTGGGGTTGGATGAAATAGGACCCCGTGGTAGTAGTGGCCATTGCCGCTGGATGAACAGGACCCTGATCGATCGAGCCGGTGGAGGGCTGGATGAACAGGACCCCGTGGAGGGCTGGATGAACAGGACGACCCCATGGAGGGTTGGTTGAACAGTAGCCGGTGGAGGGCTGGATGAACAGTAGCCAATGGAGGGGTGGTTGAACAGGACCCCATGGAGAGGGCTGGTTGAACAGTAGCCGGTGGAGGAGCGCGCGGTGGAGGCTGGATGAACGGGAGCCCGTGGATGAACAGTCGCTACTGGAGGCTGGAGGAGGTCTACGGTGGATGAGCAGTAGCCCGTGGAGGCTGGAGGAGGTCGACGGTGGAGATGAATAGTATCCCGTGGAGTCCCGTTTTGTAGTACACCACACCCCTCCCGATGAATAGGACCCCCGTTTCGACCATAGCGCTCCAACACAAGTCTGTTTCCTCCATTTTTGGTATGCCACACCCCTCCCGATCAACAGGACCCCATTTCGACCGTAGGAGGTCCAAGCGAAGTCCTTTTCCTTTGTTTTGTGGTACGCCAGACCCCTCCTAATGAACAGGATCCCATTTCGACCGTGGCCAATTGAACACAAGGCCGATTTCTCCGTTTTGCAGTACGCCAGGCCTCGTTTCCATCGGTTGTTCCGTCCAAGCCGGTTGGCTCCCGATGAACATGATGACACATTCCTCGTTCCGACCCAGCCGATTGGCTCCCCATGAACATGAGACAATGCAGTTTCTCTGTTCCGACCCAGCCATGTACACGAGCCCTAGCCGTAGTTATGCGCGAGTAGGCGTTCGAGACCCCGCCCGTATGTACGTACATGGCCGTATTTTCTTTCTTGCACCCTAGTTGTACGTATGTGTACATGCTACGTGCGCGCCTCTACTACCACACGTGCACACCTATACTACAACACGTGCCCTTCCTTACACGGACACGGTTCATCGTTGCAGCCCGCAGACAGACCGATTGTATGTACGTACACGTTCGCGATCAGAATGACAACGCTACGTACGCTTCGACCAGGTGGGTCCTGACTGTCAGGCACTTCCTTCTGTGCGAAGATGTAGCTGGTGGGTCCCAACAGTTAGGGGGGAAACGTTTTGTCACAAAATATGATGGCCCATCCGGTGGGTCCCTGCTGTTAGGTGGAGGGATAATTAGTTTGCGCATAATAAGGAGGCAATTCCTTGCTGCTGCCGTGGACCCAGCTGTCAGCCTCTCCACGTACAGTACTCTTCCAATGGAAGTCATTTGTTGACCATGTTGACCATGCCGAGCCGAGAGCACTAGGGATATGGACGACGGTGAGGCCTAGGAAGGGGACGAAGCGGAGCCGGGGAAGACGCGACAGTGGATGCCCACGCGGAGGGGAGTACGTGTGTTGACTGCTTTGGCTGCGGTGTGAGGCTGGCGTCGCCGGAGAATAACAGGAGGTGTGGGTGAGTATAGAGGGATGGCATGGCTAGCGGTGGCAGCACAACCAGACACGGGAGGAAGGAGCAGGCGGCAAGGCCGACGCTTGTTTGGGCGGCTGGAGCAACAAGACCAGAGGTTGAAGAAGCACTACGTCCGTTGGATGGACATCGTACAGTCACTGGAGCTAGAATCGTTCATATTGACTAAGTTGACAAAGCCCTCCGTCCCCATCATCTTAGTAGGCCCACAAGTCAGCCTCCTACTATGGTGGGTCCCAGCTAGCAGGGGGAGTATTCATTCTTTTGTGCATAATAATGAGGCACTTCTTGCGTGCGAAGCTATAGCTGGTGGGTCCAACTTGTCAGCGGGGGGAATGTTTTTTTCACAAAATACAGAGGCCCTTCCGGTGGGTCCCAGCTGTTAGGTGGAGAAATCATTATTTTGCATGTAATAAGGAGGCATTTCCTTGCGTGCGGCTGTGGACCCAGATGTCAGCCTCTCCAGGTACAGTCCACTTCAGATGCATGTCGTTCGTTGACCACGCCGTGCCGAGAGCACCAGGGTGGTGGATGACGGCGAGGCCTAGGAAGGGAACGACACGAAGCCAGGGAAGACTCGGCAGTTGTTTCCCATGCGGAGGGGAATACGAGGGTTTACTGGTTCATCTTCCGTTGCCGGAGAATAACAACAGGTGTGGGTGAGTAGAGGGATGGCTAGGCCAGCGATGGGAGTACGGTGGGGCGGTGAGGCCTATGCGGCAGCACAACCGACCGCGGGAGGAGGGAGCCAGTCCCGCTGATGCTTGTTTGAGCGGATGGAGCAGGAAGAGCAGAGATTGAAGAAGCACGACGGTCGTTGGATGCCATCCAACAGTCACTGCATGTGCATCAACCTTTCTTTTTAGCAAAGCCTCAAATCTGTGGAAACTAGCATACAACCCATCTTCCATTATTTCTAATAATTTATAGCCCATTTGCTAATTCTTAAGGGTTTTTTCGGAGCTCATATTCTATTTGTTAGCATTACATCTCATATTGTGGCCACGGTTAAAAAATTATACGAAATTTTGCATATTTCGGTGTGGTCCGAACTGTTTTTAATCCCAAAATTTCGAGTCACGTTCAAAATGTTTTTAAAAATAAATGTACATCAATATATAATCCAACAAATTGTTCATGCATAAAAATCAATGCAATTTAAAATCTCAAAACGGAAAAAAAAGAAATTTGAAACTAATTACCGGTTTGATGTGTTTTAAAATTGTATAGCCCATTTCTCATTACTGATAGGCCATTTTCTTGGCCAGCAGAATGAGGCTCTCCTCGTCTTGAAAGATTTACAGCCCAACATGCCTGACAAAGCGACTTACTTGACAAATCACAAAAAAACTGGGCTAGCCATTTTCAGAAACAAAAAAACTACTGGGCTGGTTTGTGGTAAATATAAAAGAAAGGCGTTCTAGACAGGCCAGAGTGCCCCGCACAGCCCAGTTGACACCCTGCTTCTGTCTCAAAAACAAATTTGATAAATTCCACTCCAATTATGGTGATTCATAAAAATGCCACTGCAATTTCCAAACTTTGAAAAATGCCACTGCAACTTTTGCAAACTTTGAAAAACGCCACTCCAATTTTTGCGAACTTTGAAAAATGCCATTCCAGACTTCGAAAAATGCCACTGGAAATGGCATGAAATGGCATTTTTCAAAGTTTGGAAATTGCAGTGGCATTTCTCAGAATCACCACATTTGGACTGGCATTTATCAAATTAACCAAAAACAAAAATAACTGGGCGAGCTATTGGTCCCTGGTGTCAGCCGCTCGTTGTGCAATTCTCTCGTTTATTGACTACGTTGACAATGGCATGGGACCCAGATGTTAGAAATCCATTAGGAGGAGCCGTTTTTTTATTGGCTTGAAAGAAGGAGGCACTTGCTTGCATACTTCCATGACCTTGGTGGGTCCCTGCTATCATCCTCTCCACGTACAATCATCTCCTGATTGTGTGCGCGTCAACCTGGTAGGCCCACAAGTCAGCCTCTAAACCCGTGGCGGACAAATACAACCCATTTAAAAATAACAGCCCATTCCATACGTTCAAATGGAAAGTTCAACATTTAGAGCAAAGTAACAGGTCTGATCCAGATATAGAGTACTAAACTTCCACGTTGACAACCATCATAGCCAAGTTAACTATCTACTCCCACTAATACTCTAGTAGTGTACAAGTACTAACTTACTCTTGGCTAACTAGACGATGCCGGCCGCCATCTGTGGTACACGCTAAACACCGGCACCGGCGTCCTCCGCCTCGCCTCGGACTTGCCAGAGGTTCGATAGGGCGCGTTGCTCGCGCGCGTTGGCCCTTTCCATGCCGGCGTGGTCCATCGAAGCTTCGGCTTCTAAGCGGGAAACCCACTTGACGAGCTGGTAGTAAAATTCGGCGCCGCAAACGCGTGCGTGCCCGACAGCCTCCAGGGCTATTTGCGGGCGCCGGCCTCCATGTAGTCGGCCCAATTGCGGGCGCTCTGCTTGCGACTCAGAGCGTCGGTGCGCTGCTGCTCCATGTCCTGCTGGCGGCGCAAATAACCGATACGCTGCTCCTCCGCCAGGCGGTCGCGCTCCAACAACTCCTCATACTCCGCATTGCCATCTAAAGACTGATAGAATGCCTCCTCCCTCCGTCTGCCTTTCGGTGAAAAACCGAACACTAGTTTTGGAAGTGACCACCTCCGGCGTCACCTATCACAGACAGGTGGGGCATGGCAGACGTGGTGAGAGTGAGGATAAGTGGCCAGCGACGTCGGGCCGGTGGGGGTTTATGAGGATAGGGCGAGTTGGGTGCTGGTGCCACCAGAGAAGGCCGGGAAATAGTAATTATAGGCGGAAGGTAGGTGAACCAGCGTGTCTCGAGAAACGCGATGGTCATGGCAGTCATCGGAATTCAATGCATAAGCAGGCATGGCTTAGCGCGCCAGCTTGCCGTGGAAAACTAGAAAAATGGAAATTATGACTGTGTCATCCCGTCCCGTAAGTGGTGCGTCCCGTCCGTGCTGGGTCGCACGCCGGCATGATGGTCAAACGAGTGCACTAGAATCATCCAGATGAGGTACTCCCTCCTTGTCAAAAATGTTTCCACCACTCAGCATCTACCTTGGTTGGTGAGATTTTTGAATTAATCCCTGCAAACCGGAAAGGAGGTAGTACGTGCGTGATCTGCTATTTATTCGTGTAGGATCGAGTAGATTGTTTTTTGAATTGAGACCTACAAACCGAAAAGGAGGTAGTACGTGCGTGATCCGCTTTTTTCCGTGTAGGGTCGAGTAGGTCAGATAGTGTACGTGTAGGGTTGAGTAGGTCGGATGGTGTACATGTAGGATCGCATTAGCTGATGAACGTTCTGTGGGAGATAAGGCATTTGCGAACATTTTTTCTCGCAGTTTCTTTAGATTCGCGTGGCATTTTCTTCAGAACAACTTGTCAATTTCTTCACAGGTAGGCATTTTTATTCAGAAAACTGCCACTTCGGATCTTGCGTCGCAACTAAAACTGCCAGGAGCGCATTACTAGGCTAGCTAGTGATTGATCAGTAACTTGTAAACACTGAGCGAACAGAAATAAGGAATTGTTAGTAACTTGTAAACACTGAGAACACAGAAATAAGGATCGTGTTGTGCACAGCAGTAAGAGTCGATCCGTTCGAAATGTTCACATGAGACTCACAGGCCTGACATTGTAATATGTTCACTTTAGTAGCCCAAATTCAAAACCAACTAGTATGATTCCCATATATAAGATCAACATGTTAATGCATCTCAATGATTCACAGATCATATACAAATACGTAGCTCCAAAAGCAAAGATCTAGAAAAAACATTTGTTCTTCCTACTAACATGGATGCTTCTCTTGGCCAACATTCAGTACAGAGTGAAAGACAATTTTTTTTGTGAAGTCTACAATTCCTCTTGCAAACGTAGGTGGTTTCACCAACAGCTGGAAACATGAGAATGAACCACACATTATGGAGGAACATCCACTGCAATATGATTTGGTCTTATCTCGATCACACGGCGAGACTATTTTTGGAATAAAAACTTTAACTTGGGCAAAATGATGCCCATTGTATAATCGGACCAAAGCAATGAAGCACCTAGTGTTGGCCAATAAATAGTATAGTACTACTTTCTGCAGTCCATGAAGTGACTATCCAATCTTTCTGTGTCTATTTTCAAATGGCACTGCATGCAGTGACTATACTATTCTCTTGTGCAATTCAACCAAAATTGCGGCCACTTTGTTTGTTTGCCAAATAGCAATGGGCAGACATCTCTGTCTGCACAAATATCAAGCAGCTAGAACATATACCCCACCTTGTATTTTCGGTTTAAACACGTCTCTTCCGCTTAGCATCTGTCATGTTTTGCACTCGACAATTTGATACAGTCATATTTTGCCCTGGACAATTTCATACTGAATTGATTTGCTGGTTCAACGCAGAAATATAGCTCCTATTCTTCATCAGACCAAGGATATCCATGTTCGTAGTGATGGAAGAGGTGAAATCGATACAACCGAAATTGAGCATCCAATCATTGAATCATGTCCTGCACCTCCAATGTAGGTCCACCATGCCAATAAATTCACATGAAAACCACTAGTATTAATATCTAATGATAGTACAAAATGACTAGCAAGATAGTAGCAAACCATGTACCTTCATAATGAACAACTCATAGTGCCACCAATTGGATATAAAGGTTTGGAAGAAAACATGCTCCTAATGTTGAACCATTTGGACTTTTTGTGCAGTTCCACTAAAATCGAGCATCCCTATTTGCATAGATATTGAAAGTGTGATTACTATAAAAGTGGCACTAGTTGAAGCGTAGAGTCAAAAATATAAGCATTCCAATTTCATAATGGGAAAAGGTAGCAAGACTGTTTCTAACCACCTGTTTGAAGGAATAAATAAGGCAACAACAACTGATGTCAGGAAGGCATACATAGTTTTTTCTGAAAAATTGAACCATTCCTGACCTTTCCTCTTCTTTTAAGCATATTTTGTGCAGTTCAACTAAAATAAAATGCCATCACCGCTTTGACAATTCAGTGACACTGTACAAAAGGAAATGACTTAACATTACATCATGATGTCAGGTATGTAGTCGACATGCATTAGAGGCAAACATACAGACCTCCTCCGATAACATAATGAACATTAATTTTAACAAAGGTGTGACTAGCTTTACCAGGATAAAAGCATCTGCAATAGCATGTGTATATTTGGATGTCTATATATTCATATAGACAATGATCTAAAAAGATTCCCTTATATACACATCTAGTTTTGCATCAGAACGTCTATATACAGGGACCATGACAGGTGGGTCATCGCTGGGGAGAGACGACTTCATAATGTCCAAGCGTGGACATTGTCGAGGTCGATTTAGAGGATGTGTATATCTGGATGACCATATAGACAAGCTATTGGACGCCTATTTTCGGCTCACATGGTGGAAAACGAGTATAGACATCCATATAGACAAGCTATTGGAGATGCTCTAATTTGAGTGAACTCTACACCCTCTGTTCCTTAATATAAGACGTTTCGCAGTTCAATTTAAAGTACCCAAACGTCTAGTATTTAGAAAAATAGGTAGTAGTTTTGTTGAGCACATATCTAGGAAATCTTGCCACACTTTATATATGTCCATACGCTAATGCAACACCATTCGAATAGTACAAATATACACTAATCCAGTGGCTAGTGCAACAGTAGAGTAGTTATTTTATTATAGGGTACAGTATAATGATTTTAATGAAGGGATTTCCATAAGCTCTAGCACTGGAAGATTTATATAAGAATGAACAATACAAAATGTAAAGTTAACAAGTTTCAGCATTGGTATACTAGTTGCGCAAGAGCATTAAACCAAATACAAAAGTCCGAAGGTAACTAGCATTATTAACTAATGACAGTATAAAAAATTGCAAACCATGTACCTTCAAGGTAAATATCATTTCGAACTCGAGGGGGGCTAAAAATTGATATCCCAATCTTGATAATCGATCAAACATAAAAACCTGATCGAACGAATCAAGAGAACAGCCGGAGGAGGAGGTGCCCACTCTTGACCTTTCCTCTTGACAATGTACAAAAAAAATTGACTTATCTCATGAAAGTGAGGTATGTAATCTATAAGCATTAACAGTGCAAAAATCTGAAGGTAGTAACAAGATTCATCGTTGGTATACTGGCTGTGCAACAACATAAGAATGCCTTTGCTAAAATCTTTAATACATCCACAATCAACAGCTAACCCTGAAATAATCCAGTGACATTAAATTGCATTGCTTAAATTTATCGGTGGCATTAGACTGAGTGCGGCATTAGTTAAATGTGGCATCACTTTAGCAGTAGCATTGCTTGACTTGACCGCTGGCGTTGTACTAATAGCAAAAAATGTGCCAATAAGAGCATGAGAGGCCCATTCGGACAGTGGGCGCACCAATACGATGTACCTCCACGGACGCATCGAGTGGTGAGGGAGGTATGGTTTCCCAGAGCAACAATTATCCAGGTAGCATATGTGGATTATGTCCCATTTTTGTTCTCTTTAGCCACCGTTTTCCTATGTGAGGAAAACAAACCGATCGACTTGGTCATTCTCTATTGCGTTGTCATGCCTTTCTACCCTTCTTCAACCAAGAGACATGAGACTTGTTCCTTAGCTACTGATTTTCCCCTTTTCAACCTATATGCGGGTGCGATGCCTAGTCTCTTGGATAGTACAGTCTCCCTTCCTTTCCTTATTCAACCCAGACATGGATTAATCTACATCAAGTAGGGTTTCCTTTACTAGTGCAAGTTAAGGTTTTCGTCTGTGTGACCAGCAGAGCAGAGGATAGCAAATTGGGAGATGGGGCAAATGGTTGAGTGGAAAAAGATCCACATGCAGCGACGTGGCAGATGGGGCAATAGAACAAGGGTATGGTTCGAAAATAGGTAGCATACCTGAGGGTCGGTGGGAAGTGGCTTCACTCGTGGTCGTCGTCCTCCGCACTCACTATGGTAGCGACCTTGGGGACGGAGTCCATCCCGCGCGGGCGCTAGGTCTGAGAGGACGGCCTTGTCTTCAGTGTGTGACCTTGCTCGCCGACGATGAGTGCATCAATGTTGCACGTCCTTTTCTTCCTCGGTAGATCTGTGACCACCGGTGAGGAGGGAGAGAGATGCCATCTTTTTTAGATCTGGAGAGAGGGTGGTAGTGTGAGAAGCAAGTGGGCAGCCCTTAGGAAGAAAGCGCTGAAGCTCCAGCCTATATATCTTTTTTATACTACTAGTACTAGAGGTGGAGTAGTGGTAGAGTAATTTATATTTTCTCAGCATACACTACTAGTTAGTCGTGCTTCAAAATTGAACGACACGCCATTAAAAAAATAAAGGTCGATAACTAATGCGGCACCTCGATCCAACGCGGCCAGATAGCATTTTGCACGAGAAATTACACATCATGTTTCGTTGGCATGTGGTTCCATTCCAACATGTCAGTGAGACAACGGCGAGTCCTTTTGTACAATTTCCGAACGGACGTCTATGTAGGCCGGGGCGCTTCTTCGTGTACCGTGGCAACTGTCCACCGACTCTTCGCCTTTCCCTCTCGATTTGGAACTGTTGTCGCACGCTCTTCCTCCCTCCTCCATTTGCCTTCACCCTTCCTTCTGCCACTGTTCGATCGTCTTCTCCATGGAGGGAACAGGCCAGAAACGCCCCTGTTATTCTTGCCCCAATCTGAATGATGACGCGGTGGAGGAACTCATTGATCAGTGCGACGTCATCACCTCGGCTAGCATGGCAAGTTCGTTCAAGACCATTTTTGACTCAACTAATAACATCATTACAAGGAACCCAAGGGTCCAGGAGCGGTTTGATCTCCCCTATCTTCTTCGTCGTGACCCGCTGACTGGTGTGCGGACGACGGAGGCCTCGCCTTGTGCAAGTTGATGCAGCTTGATAATGATATCTGTGATGTCAAGATGCCATCGCTTGAGGGTAAGTCTTGGGCAGGCGCAAATGGAGATTGGGTTGTTTATATTGGGCAACTGCGAGTGGGAACTTGTGAATGTGTACACTCGTCACCGGGTTCCACTTCCAAAAATCTCAGACTGCCCAGAGGTTCAGTACACCGGTATTCTACGTGAGTTCAAATATGGTCATGGTGATTGTCGCCTACGGAAGATAGCAATTTGTCGAGTTCCCAACTGCTCTTGGGATTACACGGACTATGAAGTTGTTGCTATCTTCGACAAGCTTGTTGTCGTCCTTACTCCACGCCTCGATGGATATTGCTCAAAAATCAATTTCTGTACACGGATGAGTATTGTGATGCAATTCAATACGAGTATCTTCTGTTTGCTGCCACCACTCGTGGCACTATTTTTGCATGGAATCTTGATGCTTTCGGTACGTTTTTCTTCCACCGTAATTATAATTGTTTCATCCACATGCATGCGAGTTAGCTAGTTTCCCTTTACTAATTAATCTTCTTGTGTTTCCAAGGTCCTGTGAACATTCCACCACCTATACTTGAAAAAAATTATAACCAAGGGGGAGATGATGATGCTGATGATCACAAGCATGAGGACGAGCAGGACCCATATACTCAGTGCCGCCTGGCATCATATTTTGATGGATCACCTCTTCTTGTCTGTACAAAGGGCACTACTGATGTTACTAAGGAGGTAGGTGGTGTCTCGCATGGTCGCACTCTCCGGACCTATTACAACATCCTTACAGGGTATTCGGGATGGATACTAGTGTACTAGCGCCAACACCTTCTCCCTGGTTCAATATTGCAAGTCTTGGAGGAAACTCGCTCTTCCTTGGACAAAACTATCGAATGATGGTAAAAGGCGATCCAGCTATTGTTGACACAACGTTACTACCATTTATGAGAAGCAACTGTATCTACACCTCGGACATTGCTATGCTTCTCTACCATCCCAATATGGGTCCCGACATAGGCCGCTTCAGCCTGGATGATCAGTCATGTTTTGGTCTCGAGATTGACAGTAGCTGGCCCTTCCCAGAGAATCACTTCTAGTTCAAAGCAAGCATTTCCAACGCTGACGAGTGGTCGAGCTGAAGTTCATTTCATTGTTTTTTATTTGTTGTGTGATGAAAACTTTAGTAGTTATAATGTATCCTCGCTGTCGTTGTGGATTCATGACCTATTGTATGTAAAAAATGATATGTTTGTAATAAACTTACTAAATTTATGAATGGCTTTCGATTCGCTTCTCTGAGTGGGTGCTGCGACGAGGCAAAAAAATATTTTTCAAATACATAATTGTGCATGCATTGCAACAGGTTATCGGATGAGTCCAATCAACAATAGTACTACTATGTGTACTAGCTTCACATGCTTCGTGCGTCGGGCGGGTGTTTTTACTGTAGCTGCGAATCCCACCATCCTAGCTCCTCGGATGAGTTCCGTAGAAATTGGATTCTGATGTTTGGGTTCAAACTTTCAAAACTGTTGCACTATATCTACGTCTACGTATACGCAACAAGTTTTAAACTTGAGACCAGCCACCCACCCTCTCAAAGAACACTTTTTAACCTAGCATAGACTCCAGGAAATTTGGCCATAGTGTGAGGTGGGCCATATGTTAATGTGTTTGTTGTATGTAACCAACACCTCGAATCCTCGATATATAGTAGAGTGGCATGGGCCAGAACAAGCATTCACGTCTAGGAGTACAGCACACGCCACCAGCACGACTTCCATCTAACACCATATTTCTTGGAGTCCAAGCTACAGCTATCTCTTCAACCTCCTTGTTTCTCTAACTTAGCCATCACGCGGCGGGCGAGGTGGGGGTTTGCCGATAGTCGGTTTCCTCAACTGCGGTCCCACTTGTAAGGCCAACTCCAACGCACGACCCCTAATGGACCTCCGTTTTGCCTGGATTCTGTCTGTTTGGGTAGGGCAATGGGGTCGTGTCCGGTCCATTTCTCGGATGCGATGTCCGTGCGCCCAACGCGCGGACGCATTCCGGCCATATACATTTTTCTTTGCAAACACATTTTCTTTCATCATTGATTTTTGGTACATGGAAATACATCACCAAAATTTGACTAGAAAAGCAAGACCAAAGAAAACAAGAACCACAAGAACACATTTTAGAAGATATCCAACTTCCATAACTACTCCTGTAAGTTGGATTAGTGCCTTCTCGATGCATTTGTTGTTGATCTGCGGAGGTTCGATCTTGTGTGCTTATTTCTTCTTCGAGTGTAAAGAAGTAGACGTTGCTTCCTCGAATCTACTCTCATGTCTAGCCTCTATTCTATCAACAAGTGCACTAGTCTCAACTCTAGCCTCTATGCTAGCTAGAAGTGTTACAACATCTACTAAATTGCGCTCTATCAATATATCGATGTACTCCTCTTCCCAATACCAAAACTTGCATCCATTCTACACAATAAAGCTTTAAGTTAGCACAATTAGTCTAATCTGAGAGCACAATTGAAGCTAAAGTAGAACATACCCCATCGGTTGAGCACTTGATGAACACCCATCCGAGATGTTTCGGCGTTGTAGACACGCGGTGCAAGACCTTCTTTGGGCAGTCGTCGCACGTAATGAGTGGCAACGGTGCGCCGAAGAGCTTTTGGGCCAGCACCAAGCCCGGCCGACCGCCATTCATGTATCTGTCAGCGGACCACCGACAGTGTATATCCGAGCGGCTAGAGGAGGAGTCAGTACCCACATGTGGCCTTGCAACCTTGCCGGGGCCTTCCGACCCGGTGCCCGTCCAGTCCATGGAGCGACGCAGTCTGCCACAGCCGGGCGACCTCAAGCCCGATCGATCCGCTCCAAATCCGGCCACCGGGTGCGCAAAACACGTAGTTGTGGTTGGGTAGCTCCCCGGTGTCGAGGCAAAGGGGGATGAGGGAGCGCGCGTCCGAGTTGCACGCGCTAGAGTTGTCCTAGCGGCATGGTGAACCAACCGTGTGGGTGTCCGAAGTGGCTTCGCTCGTGTGGGGGAAGGAAGCCATCCCGCGCGGGCGCTAGGTCTGATAGGACGGCCTTGTCGTTAGTGTGTGACCTCTGTGGCAACCGTCCGCTCCCCACTAGCCCCTTCGTTAACAAGTGGTCCCGTTCCAACATGTTAGTGAGATGATGGTGAGTCCTTTTGTACAATTTCCGAACAGACGTCTATGTAGGCCTGGGCGCCTCTTTGTGTACTGTGGCAATCATCCACCGACTCTTCGCCTTTCCCTCTCGATTTGGAACTGTTATTGCATGCTCTTCCTCTCTCCTCCATTTGCCTTCACCCTTCCTTCTGCCATTGTTTGATCGTCTTTTCCATGGAAGGAACAGGCCGGAAACAACCCTGTTATTCTTGCCCCGATCTGAATGATGACGTGGTGGAGGAACTCATTGATCGGTGTGACATCATCACCTCTGCTAGCATGGAAGGTTCATTCAAGACCATTCTCGACTCAACTAATAACATCATTACAAGGAACCCAAGGTTCCGGGAGCGGTTTGATCTCCCCTATCTTCTTCACCGTGACCCTGCTGACTGGCGCGCGGACGACGGAGGCCTCGCCTTGTGCAAGTTGCTGCCGCTTGATAATTATACGTGTGATGTTAAGATGCCATCGTTTGGGGGTAAGGCTTGGGTAGGCGCAAATGGAGATTGGGTTGTTTATATTGGGTAGAACTACGAGTAGGAACTTGTGAATGTGTACACTTGTCACCGGGTTACACTTCTAAAAATCTCAAACTGCCCAGAGGTTGAGCACACCGGTATTCTACGTACATTCAACTACGATCATGGTGACTGTCATCCACAGAAGATAGCAATTTGTCAAGTTCCCGATCGCTCTTGGGATTTAATGGACTATGGAGTCGTTTCTATCTTCGACAAGCTTGCTGCCTTCCTTCATAGTTCGACTAGATGGATATTGCTCAAAAATTAGTTTTTGTACACGGATGTGTACTGTGATGCAATTCAATATGAGGGTCTTGTGTTTGCTGCCACCACTCGTGGCACTGTTTTTGCATGGAATCCTTATGCTTTCGGTATGTTTTTCTTCCACCGTAATTATAACTGTTTCATCCACATGCATGCGGGTTAGCTAGTTTCCCTTTACTAATTAACCTTCTTGTGTTTCCAAGGTCCTGTGAACATTCCACCACCTATACTTGAAAAAATTTATAACCAAGGGGGATATGACGATGATGATGATCATGAGCATGAGGACCCATGTACTCAATGGCGCTTGGGAACTTATTCCAATGGATCACCTCTTCTTGTCTGTATACAGGGCACCACTGATGTGACTAAGGAAGCGGGTGTTGTCTCCCATGGTCGCACTCTCCGGACCTATTCCAACATCCGTTGTGGGGTTCGGGACGCATACTACTGTGCTAGCGCCAACACCTTCTCCCTGGTTTAGTATTCATACTCTTGGAGGAAACTCGCTCTTCCTTGGACAAAACTATCCAATCATGGCGAAAGGCGATCCAGCTGCTGTTAACGCAACATTACTACCATTTATGAGAAGCAACTGTATCTATACCTCAGACATTGCTATGCTTCCCTACCGTGGCTATCACAATATGGGTCATGAAATAGGCCGCTTCAGCCTGGATGATTAGTCCTGCGTTGGTCTCGAGATTGACAGTAGCTGGCCCTTCCAGGAGAAACTCTTCTGGTTCAAAGCAAGTGTTTCCAACGCTGAGGATTGGTTGAGCTGAAGTTCATTTCATTCCTTGTTATTTGTTGTGTGATGAAAACTTTAGTATTTACTAGAATTTTTTGTTGGAACTAATCTATAATCCAACATGTATCCTCGTTGTCATTGTGTGTTGATGACTTGTCGTATGTAATGAATGGTACATTTGCATACGCATGTCAAAAATTCAATTTATAAATGTTTTTTGACTCACTTCTTGGAGTGTTAGTGCCGTAGTAGTATAGCCATCATCCGTAGTAGTATGAAGTTGCCACATCACATAGAGCCAACCAATAGTTAGTTCTAGTTAGATCAACTAGAGCTAGGTGTCACACGGAGGCCGAGAAATATAGTGATAGCGTGACTGCGTGAGGTGGGCTTTTACGTAGTATGATGTAGTCATGGGGCTTGCCGTGTTTCCTACTCCTCCGGTCTAAATGTGGAGAAGATTTGGTCGAGTACTTCCTCCTTTTGCCGACACGTGGGACATCCAGCGTCCTAGTCGTCTCATGCAAGAAAATGGAGTGGTAGTTGAAGCCACATGATGTGCATCTTGGGTTAAACTATAAATAGAATCTTACTCCTCTTGAGTAACTCCAAAAGCAGCTAGCGAAGATCTTTATTAGATTTGTTTTTCATCACCAGCACGTCGAGGTGAAAGATGTGCAGGTTCAGTGGGTCCTCTTGCCTTTTCACTAACATGTGGGACCGCATGTGAGCAAACAGACGATGGGCTCTGTGTGTCTGCGGGCTGGCTGAGAAGAGAGATAGAGGAGGGTTGAGCACGGACTCCAGGAAATTTGTTCTACGTAACCAGCACCTTGATATAGGCTCAATATAGTGGGGTGGCATGGGACATAACTAGCATTCACGTCTAGTAGTACGGCACACGCCACCCACACGAGTCCCATCTGACACCAATTTTCTTAAAGTCCATGCTACAACCATCTCTTCTCCCTCATGTTTTGTCAGCCATTGCGCGGTGGGCGGGGTGGGGGTTTGCCAGCAGTTGGTTTGCTCAACTGTGGTCCCACTTGTAAGTGAAAATGCAACACAGCACGCATTCCCCCTTGAGCGACATGCCAGACCAACCGTGTGGGGTGCGACGCGAACACGGCAGGCTTTTCCTTTTGAACTTATAACTTGTAAAATTTGGTTCTGCTCCATGGCGCAACCGATAGATAGAAATAACGATTTTCCCTAGAGTAATGAGAAGTTTGGTTTTGGCGCAGTTCATGCCTGGAGTACGTATGAAAATTATGAAGTTGATGCGAAAGGTAAGATAATTACTAGTAGTAGCATATACTACTACATGGATTTGACGGAAAGATAAAGATACATACGGATCCATCAACGACATCCTCACGCCCTAGTGCGCTGGGTCACCAACCGACGTGTGAGGAGCAGCGGCGTTGGCGCCGAGCTCAATGTGCTTCTGAACAATGCCATCCAAGGTTGCCCTGTGGGTCAAGAAGGCCAGCGACCTATCGTCCTCCTCTGGCACGTAGTAGTCCTTGTGGACGATTTGCACGTAGATGTGGGTGATTATGTCGACGGTGTCTTGTTGTGCCAGGCGCTGGGTGGCGAGCGCGACCTCGAGGTGGACATTCTTCGGCGCGACGGCGGGCAATCGCAGGGCCACCAGTGCGTCAAAGAGGTTATCACTATAGAGGCCGTTGAGGGTGGCGGGCATCGCAGAGCCTGGGCGCGTGGGCTCGAGGCATACGTCGAGGTCGTCCGCGAGCTTCTTGACAACTGTGAACTTGTCAAGGAAGCCAATGAGGACATCGTCGAACAAGGAGACGAAGCTGTCGTCAAAGAGGCCTCTCGCCCTGGCGGCCTCAAGCATGACCTGGAGACGTTCCTCAGTGCCGAGCCACGGGCCGGTGTCGTGGACCATCTGGCACAGCCAGCTGATGCTCGCGCTCATCCCCTCCATGGGTCTAGCTTCTAGTCAACTGATCTTGTGATTGGAGTGATCACTCTTGCCCTTGGTTAGGGTGCGTAGGTGCGTAGGATTTCGTAGATTGGACTGGTGGGAAGCCTTTATATGAGAAGTGCAGACTATGTTGCATTCACGTGTATGTTGGCAATCTACTCCTCGGCCCTCTACTGCACCTGCCTTTGGCTGTATGACAGGTGGGCCAGCCACCTGTTGGGCCCACGTGTCATTCACCCAAATGCAGGTGCAATAAGTCAATGAAGTTGTGTCCCCCTCTATGCCGGTGCACTATAGTCATCTCACTGGACCTCTAGTTGGGGCCAAATGAGAGAACTTTGATGTTTACTAGTTTATTGGTCCCCTTTACTTTTTGCGGCAAGTTTTGACCTTTGATTTAACTAATAAAAGGTTAATGCATGTAACCAAAAATGTTTTGTAAGTCACCTTACGAAAACCAAATAATCCCAAAACACTTAGGCATGGTACATTAACTGCCTCCTTGTTTCTTATTTTGTGACATATCAACCAATGAGAGATGTGGGCCGTGCATGCTTCCAATGACTTGAGACTACCAAACATGACATGCAGTGGTTAGTTCATTGCATGTAATCCTATTAATTAGCAAAAAGACGTTAAGTTCTCTCGCTTTCCCCTTCGTCTTGGTCATGGTGCACAACCTAAGAGCATAGTTAATAGTATAGCTAGCTGCTGGCTATATGATGTTGCCATGTCATATAGAGCCGTCACTTGTAGCCACTCATACAATAAGGTTAGCTATAAGGCTGTCTATAAGAGTACTACTTTTTCTCATCTTCTCTCTCTCTCTCTCTCTCTTTCTTCATATTTCTTGTATATCGGCCTAGGAATCCGCATATAGCTAGGCTCTTGCATGAGAGCCCACTCCTCTTTTTCACTTGCTCTAAGATGACTTATACACCTAGATGGAGGGAGTAGTCTCAAGTCATTGGATGCATATGCACCCCACGTCTCATATTGGGTGATTTCTTTTTTCATGGCAAAAAACAGGGAACGAGGTGGGTAGTTAATGCACCGCGCCTAAAAGTTTTGGGATTACTATTTGGTTCGTAACGTGACTAATGCACCAGTATGGAGGGAGTACAATAGTAGTCTTTGATTGCAATTTTTTGTTGGTAGCTTACAAAGCCGAGCGCTCGGTGAGTACAATAGTAGTCTGATTGATGAGACCTCAGATTTGAGCCATCTACCAGAAGGAATAAAACAATACACCATGTATTTATTTATAGATGGAGCAGTACATTTTTTTGTGACATGCATTACTAGATATAGCTATTCAAATACTAAATTGAGATGGATGTGGTAGTACTACTAAATCCAGACGGTGGTGCTAGTACTAGTAGTAGTACTACCAATGTAGTAGTACTGTACTACCCGTTGGTCAAATTATTACGTGCTGCTCCTCACAGTGAAGCGACAAGATCCTGCACTGGAGATGGTACCTGAGTATAGGCATCGTGTTCGGCATACCATAGTCAGCCTCACTGTCTGCAGTCACTATCATCATGGCTGTAGAGCTAACCTGCTTACAACTAGTCGTGTTCGACATAACTTCCCGTGCGTAGATGCCCGTGACTACAAAAAATACACTTCCGTGATGATACGTGTTTGTCACAGTAGGTCATGTTTTCTGTCATGCATGTACATCCATGATGATATATGACAGAATCAAGATAGTCATACATGTGTTGTCGTAGAAGTGTTCCATGACATTACCAAAATTATCATCACGGAAGTGTCCACTTCCATGACAATAAATCGTGCGTCACAGGAGTGCTTTCGTCAAGGGTGACCAACACATGGCATCCACCGTAACGGAACGCCGTTAAGCTATCGGGACCGGTTTTGGATCCGATAACCCATTAACAGCCCGACCAATGGGATTTTCCATGTGTAAAATCATCATTGGCTGGAGGAAACACGTGTCGGCTCACCGTTGGGACAGATGTCATCCACTCATTGGACCGAAGGCGCCTATGGTACGTCAACACGTGGCACGGCCCAACAGAGGCCCATTCCTGTGAAAAGGCCGGCCCGTTTGACTTGGTCAAAAGGTGGCGGTCCGGCCCACGGAAAGCCTGTTAACGGCATGTTCGCATATAGCCCATTTACAGACCGCTAACCCAGGGCCCGTTACGACCTCTCCGAATTAGGCCCAGTAGCGTCATCTGGGCCGTCCAATATGATTCCAGCCCATTTTAACTTCTGGCCCATGTGTGGCCCATGACTTATTTCGGCCCATATGAGGCCCTTTGTAACTCTTGGCCCATTAACGACCCGTGGTGAAACTGGCCCGTAATGAACAGTGTATTGCTACGTCTTGAGCTTGCGTTGGTTTTCCTTGAAGAGGAAAGGGTGATGCAGCAATAGTAGCGTAAGTATTTCCCTCAGTTTTTGAGAACCAACGTATCAATCCAGTAGGAGGCTCCTCAAAAGTACCATGCACCTACACAAACAAACAAAGAACTCGCAACCAACGCAATAAAGGGGTTGTCAATCCCTTCACGGCCACTTGCGAAAGTGAGATCTGATAGAGATAGTATGATAAGATAAATATATTTTTGGTATTTTATAATATAGATTGGAAAAGTAAAGATGCAAATAAAAGTAGATTGAAAGCTTATATGATAAAAGATAGACCCGGGGGCCATAGGTTTCAATAGTGGCTTCTCTCAAGATAGCATAATTATTACGGTGGGTGAACAAATTACTGTCGAGCAATTGATAGAAAAGCGTATACTTATGAGATTATCTAGGAACGATCATGTATATAGGCATCACGTCCGTGACAAGTAGACCGACTCCTGCCTGCATCTACTACTATTACTCCACACATCGACCGCTATCCAGCATGCATCTAGAGTATTAAGTTCATAAGAACAGAGTAACGCATTAAGAAAGATGACATGATGTAGAGGGATAAACTCATGCAATATGATATAAACCCCATCTTTTTATCCTCGATGGCAACAATACAATACGTGCCTTGCAACCCCTGCTGTCACTGGTAAGGACACCGCAAGATTGAACCCAAAGCTAAGCACTTCTCCCATGGCAAGAAAGATCAATCTAGTAGGCCAAACCAAACTGATAATTCGAAGAGACTTGCAAATATAACTCAATCATACATAAAAGAATTCAGAGGAGATTCAAATATTTCTCATAGATAAACTTGACCATAAACCCACAATTCATCGGATCTCGACAAACACACCTCAAAAAGAGTTACATCAAATAGATCTCCACAAGAGAGGGGGAGAACATGGTATTGAGATCCAAAAAGAGAGAAGAAGCCATCTAGCTAATAACTATGGACCCGAAGGTCTGTGGTAAACTACTTACAACTCATCGGAGGGGCTATGGTGTTGATGTAGAAGCCCTCCATGATCGATTCCCCCTCCGGCGGAGCGCCGGCGAAGGCTCCAAGATGGGATCTCGCGGATACAGAAGGTTACGGCGGTGGAAATTGTTTTTCGTTGGCTCCCTGGATGTTTTCGAGGTACGTGGGTATATATAGGAGGAAGAAGTACGTCGGTGGCCGCCCGAGGGGCCCACGAGACTTGGGGCACGCCCAGAGGGGGTGGGCACGCCCTCCTATCTCCTGGCCACCTCGATCGCTTCTTGACTTGCACTCCAAGTCCTCTGGATCACGTTCGTTCCAAAAATCACGCTCCCGAAGGTTTCATTCCGTTTGGACTCCGTTTGATATTCCTTTTCTTCAAAATACTGAAATAGGCAAAAAAAAATCAGCAATACGGGTTGGGCCTCCGGTTAGTCCCAAAAATGATATAAATGTGTAAAATAAAGCCCGTAAACATCCAAAAGGGGTAATATAATAGCATGGACCAATCAAAAATTATAGATACGTTGGAGACGTATCAAGCATCCCCAAGCTTAATTCCTACTCGTCCTCGAGTAGATAAATGATAAAACAAAATTTTTGATGTGGAATGCTACCTAGCATAATTCTCAATGTAATTTTCTTTATTGAGGCATGAATGTTCAGATCCAAATGATTCAAAATAAAAGTTCATATTGATAATAGAAATAGTAATACTTCAAGCATACTAATAAAAGCAATCATGTCTTCTCAAAATAACATTGCTAAAGAAAGTTCATCCCTACAAAATCATATAGTTAGGCTATGCTTCATTTTTGTCACACAAAAATGTTCCCAAATTCTACACCCCCGATGACAAGCCAAGCAATTGTTTCGTACTTAAATAGTCTCAAACTTTTTCAACTTTCACGCAATACATGAGCGAGAGCCATGGATATAGCACTATGGGTGGAATAGAATATGATGATGGGGATTGTGTGGAGAAGACAAAAAAGGAGAAAGTCTCACATTAACGAGGATAATCAACGGGCTATGGAGATGCCCTTCAATTGATGTAAACATGAGGAGTAGGGATTGCCATGCAACGGATACACTAGAGCTATAAAAGAATGAAAGCTCAACAAAAGAAAACTAGTGGGTGTGCATCCAACTTGCTTGGTCACGAAAACCTAGGGCATTTGAGGAAGCCCATCGTAGGAATATACAAGCCAAGTTCTATAATGAAAAATTCCCACTAGTATATGAAAGTGACAACATATGAGACTCTCTATATGAAAAACATGGTGCTACTTTGAAGCACAATATATGATACTCACTATATGAAGGACAAGTGTGGAAAAAGAGATAGTAACATTGCCCCTTTTTATTTATTTTCCTTTTTTTTCTTTTTATTTTTTTTCTTTGGCCTTTGTTTTTTTCATTTCTTTTGGCCTTTCTTTTTTTTGGTGGGACAATACTCTAATAAAGATGATCATCACACTTTTATTGATTACAACACATGAATTACAACTCAAAACTAGAACAAGATATGACTCTATATGAATGCCTACGGCGGTGTACCGGGATGGTGCAATGAATCAAGAGTGACATGCATAAAAAATTATGCATGGTGGCTTTGCCACAAATACAATGTCAACTACATCATCATGCAATGGCAACATGACAAAAGTAATATATGTCATGATGATAAACGGAACGGTGGAAAGTTGCATGGCAATATATCTCGGAATGGCTATGGAAATGCCATAATAGGTAGGTATGGTGGCTGTTTTGAGGAAGATATAAGGAGGTTTATGTGTGATAGAGTGTATCATATCACGGGGTTTGGATGCACCGGCGAAGTTTGCACCAACTCTCAAGGTGAGAAAGGGCAATGCACGGTATCGAAGAGGCTAGCAATGATGGAAAGGTAAAAGTGCGTATAATCCATGGGCTCAATATTAGTCAAAAGAACTCATATACTTATTGCAAAAATTTAGAAGTCATCAAAAACCAAGCACTACGTGCATCCTCCTAGAGGGATAGATTGGTAGGAAAAGACCATCGCTCATCCCCGACCGCCATTCATGAGGATGCACAATCCAAGTACACTTCATGTTTCAAATTTGTTACACAACTTTAACCATACGTGCATGCTACGGGACTTGCTAACTTCAACACAAGCATTATTTGAATTCATAATCACCCAACTAGCATGACTTTAATATCACTACCTCCATATCTCAAAACAATTATCAAGTATCAAATTGATCATAGCATCCAATTCACTTCCTATGATAGTTTTTATTATACCCAACTTGGATGCCTACCATTCTAGGACCAATTTTATAACCATAGCAAATACCATGCTGTTATAAAAGACTCTCAAAATAATATAAGTGAATCATGAGAGACTAGCAATTTCTACAAAATTAAGCCACCGCCGTGCTCTAAAAGATATAAGTGAAGCACTAGAGCAAAAACTATCTAGCTCAAAAGATATTAGTGAAGCACATAGAGTATTCTAATAAATTACTAATAAAGTAGGCTTCTCCCAAAAGGTGTGTACAGCAAGGATGATTGTGTATAACTAAAAAGAAAATACTAATATCATACACGACGCTCCAAGAAAAACACATATCATGTGGCGAATAAAAATATAGTTGCAAGTAAAGTTACCAATGAACAAAGACGAAAGAGGGGATGCCTTCCCGGCGCATCCCCAAGCTTAGGATTTTGGCTATTCTTGAATATCTTGGGGTGCCATGGGCATCACCAAGCTTAGGCTTTTTCCACTCCTTATTCCATAGTCCAACAAATCTTTACCCAAAACTTGAAAACTTCACAACACAAAACTCAACAGGAAATCTCATAAGCTCCATTAGTGAAAGAAAAAAACACCACATAAGGTACTGTAATGAACTCATTATTTATTTATAATGGTGTTAAACCTACTGTATTCCAAATTCTCTATGGTTTATAAACTATTTATCTAGCCATAGATGCATCAAAATAAGCAAACAACACACGAAAGGCAGAATCTGTCAAAAACAGAACAGTCTGTAGGAATCTGTAACTAACGCAAACTTCTGTAACTCTAAAAATCCTACCAAAATAGGAAGTCCTGGAAAATTTGCCTATTGATCAGAAGCAAAAATAATCAACGTAAAATCATGTTTCTGTGATTTAACAAAACAAATTTCGTGTGTGCAAAGTTTCTTTTTTTCAGCAGAATCAAATTAACTATCACCATAGGTTATCCTATAGGTTCTACTTGGCACAAACACTAATTAAAACATAAAAACACATCTAAATAGAAGGTAGATGCAAAATTTATTACTAAACATAAACAAAAACAAACACAAATAAAATTGGGTTGCCTCCCAACTAGCGCTATCGTTTAACGCCCCTAGCTAGGCATACAAACGAAGATAGATCTAAGTAGTGCCATAATAATAAGATAGATCTTCAAATCTCATCTCATATTCTTTACGTTCAGCAGCAAGTTTTCTTTGAGGCAAGCAAAAGTAATCAAAAGGGCTAAATTTAGCGGGACAAAAGTTGCCAAGATCAATCATAGGAGGAACTGGTTCCTCCTTTGGCCCTTCATAATGCACAACTAATTCATCACTATAAGCATTCTTTTGGCAAAGTTTCGTGAGCCTATACTCAAGAGAGTATCCTAGCTCATTATTTCAAAGAGAAAAATCATTATTAAGTTCAGAAATTCTATCAACTAGGACATTGGTAGGAACCTTTTTTCTAAGGTTTTCATTGAAAGCAACATAGTCCGAAGATTGAAAACGCCTAATGTCCTCTTGATCGAAGAGGGTCGCCTCTATGGGAGGACGACCGGCGTCCACCCTATAGTGTGCGAATATTTCTTTGGCCTCTCTTATTACAAATCTAAACTCATGAGCCAAAAAGATAGTAACATCGCGCTTAACAGAATAATGCTCAATATTTGAAAATTCTAGGAAAATTCTTTGCATGCAAGGATGCATATGCATAAATTGTCTTTCAAGTTCAACTATAAGCATAGAGATAGCATCCGCAAGACTACTAGTTCTATGAAGAATAGAACCACCCATGGAAGGTAAAGCACCGGCACAAGTAAAGAAATCTTGAATAACTCTTTTTCCAATAATGTTACCACTACCGATTCGAAACTTTTTAGTATGCAAGATAGGGGGTTCTTCAGCCGGAGCCTCAGAATTTTCCATGTTATCATTATTGTCCATATCGACAATAATTTCCCTAATTTCAGACATAATGGCAAACAAAAGCAAGGAATAAGAAAGCAAGCGAAAGAGAGAGAGGAGAAGATTGGGAAAGAGAGGGCGAATAAAACGGCAAGGGTGAAGTGGGGGAGAGGAAAATGAGAGGCAAATGGCAAACAATGTAAATGCGAGGGAGATGAGTTTGTGATGGGTACTTGGTATGTCTTGACTTGAGCGAAGACCTCCCCGACAACGGCGCCAGAAATCCTTCTTGCTACGTCTTGAGCTTGCGTTGGTTTTCCTTGAAGAGGAAAGGGTGATGCAGCAATAGTAGCGTAAGTATTTCCCTCAGTTTTGAGCACCAAGGTATCAATCCAGTAGGAGGCTCCTCAAAAGTCCCACGCACCTACACAAACAAACAAAGAACTCGCAACCAATGCAATAAAGGGGTTGTCAATCCCTTCACGACCACTTGCGAAAGTGAGATCTGATAGAGATAGTATGATAAGATAAATATATTTTTGGTATTTCATAATATAGATTGGAAAAGTAAAGATGCAAATAAAAGTAGATTGAAAGCTTATATGATAAAAGATAGACCCAGGGGCCATAGGTTTCACTAGTGGCTTCTCTCGAGATAGCTTAAGTATTACGATGGGTGAACAAATTACTGTCGAGCAATTGATAAAAAAGCGAATAATTATGAGATTATCTAGGCATGATCATGTATACAGGCATCACGTCTATGACAAGTAGGCCGACTCCTTTCTGCATCTACTACTATTACTCCACACATCGACCGCTATCCAGCATGCATCTAGAGTATTAAGTTCATAAGAATAGAGTAACACATTAAGAAAGATGACATGATGTAGAGGGATAAACTCATGCAATATGATATAAACCCCATCTATTTATCCTCGATGGCAACAATACAATACGTGCCTTGCAACCCCTGCTGTCACTGGGTAAGGACACCGCAAGATTGAACCCAAAGCTAAGCACTTCTCCCATGGCAAGAAAGATCAATCTAGTAGGCCAAACCAAACTGATAATTCGAAGAGACTTGCAAAGATAACTCAATCATAAATAAAATAATTCAGAGGAGATTCAAATATTTCTCATAGATAAACTTGATCATAAACCCACAATTCATCGGATCTCGACAAACACACCGCAAAAAGAGTTACATCAAATAGATCTCCACAAGAGAGGGGGAGAACATGGTATTGAGATCCAAAAAGAGAGAAGAAGCCATCTAGCTAATAACTATGGACCCGAAGGTCTGTGGTAAACTACTCACAACTCATCGGAGGTGCTATGGTGTTGATGTAGAAGCCCTCCATGGTCGATTCCCCCTCCGGCGGAGCGCCGGCGAAGGCTCCAAGATGGGATCTCGCGGATACAGAAGGTTACGACAGTGGAAATTGTTTTTCGTTGGCTCCCTGGATGTTTTCAGGGTACGTGGGTATATATAGGAGGAAGAAGTACGTCGGTGGCCGCCCGAGGGGCCCACGAGACAGGGGGCGCGCCCAGAGGGGGTGGGCGTGCCCTCCTATCTCCTGGCCGCCTCGCTCGCTTCTTGACTTGCACTCCAAGTCCTCTGGATCATGTTCGTTCCAAAAATCATGCTCCCGAAGGTTTCATTCCGTTTGGACTCCATTTGATATTCCTTTTCTTCGAAATACTCAAATAGGCAAAAAATAGCAATACGGGCTGGGCCTCCGGTTAGTAGGTTAGTCCCAAAAATGATATAAATGTGTAAAATAAAGCCCATAAACATCCAAAAGGGGTAATATAATAGCATGGAGCAATCAAAAATTATAGATACGTTGGAGACGTATCATGTATCACCTTATACCCATTAACGGCCCATTAATCCATTGGGTCGTTTCCAGCCCAAGTTATCTTTCAGCCTTCTCAGGGCCCATTTATTATTGGGCTCATTTGCAGCATTTGGTTACTTACGGCCCGTTACTGTCATTTTCTGATTGTGGGCCAAATTCAGCCCGTTGTTACAGTCGACCCGTTTGTGGACCGTTAATACGTTGGGCCATTTTCATGTCAAAAAACCCGTTGGGCTGTTTTCATAGAGTTATCAAATACGGCCTATTAACGGCCCGTTATGGTCCACGAATAGTACGGCCCATGATTGGTGAAATGATGATACGTCCCATAGAAGGCCCATGGATCCTACGGTCCGTATAAGGCCCATGGATCGTACGGCCCGTAGAAGGCCCATGGACCCTACGTCCCATAGAAGGCCCATGGATCCTACGGCCCATATAGAAGGCCAATGGATCTTACGGCCCTTAGAAGGCACATGGATCATACGACCCGCAGGATGCCCATGGTTACAATAGTCCGTGTGTTGCCATGATTATTTTGGCCTAGTTACCAAAAATAGGCTATTTTGGCCACTAGAAAAACACAGAAAAAGAACCGCAGTGACTACAAGCAAACAACTAAACAAGACAATAAGGAAATAAATAAGCAAGCAATTAACGCTATCCTATTACCTCTATTACACATATTACATCCACTGGGCATCAAAGTTCGCCACCAGTGCAAATATAGGGAACAAAGCAGCATATTACATACACTGGCCATCAAAATTGGCCACCAGTGCAAATAAACGCGGCAGCAAAACAAGAGCATAACTGAAACAACTTCAGAAGAGCTCAAGAAACGTTATCCTGGGTATCCACCATGCTGGCAATAAGCTTAGCGAGCTTATTAGCTTTGTCCTATTTGGCGCTAAAATCCTCCAATGCTTGCTATTGCACCAGAAAGTATGCATCTGAATGCTCCAGGGACTTCCGCGGTCCTTCCGCTTCTTGTCACAGCACAGCTGATTGATGTCTTTCAGCTTGTAGTTGAGACTCAAGAAACCGAACTGATTCGGACAGTGAGTTTGAATAGCTTGTGCAAGCGGTAGTGGCCAGTAACTCGAACACTAAACCAAGACAGGACTTTGGGGTTGTCTTGTTGTCTTCAAGATAGTCTTCCTTAGCTGTTTTATCAACTTTGTTGGAGACCAACAAGGATGTGTCACTATCCTTAACCTTATCTGCATTACTTCCTTTACCATTGCTTAATGAGGCACTCTTCCCCAATATTCTGTCAGCATTCTAAAAGAAGAAGCAAGCAGACACATAACAAGTTTAGCATGTACTAGTATATGAAACTCATTTCGGTGAACCAGTTCATTAGTAAGGTGGACAGGATTAAACTACCAAGTCTTCTATTGCCAAGTACTAGTACATAATAAAAGCATCAAACAAACATATATCTATGTCCTATGGTCACTGCATTGTCTTGGCAAATCAAAATAGAGACACGATTCAAATCATATCGGTTCAAGACAAAGCAGCAGTGAAAGAATACAAAGCGTGGGAAACTACACGGCACAACAAGATTTCAGATGGGTACCACGGGTCTACATGTACAACAACACTATTGGCTCTGTTGTGATGCTAGTGATGTGCATGATATGAGAAGTCAACTGTATACACAATCGAAATTGAAATCAACAGAGCTATTGATGAGCAAAGTTGTTAAAGAAACATGCATGAAAATACCTGCTGTGCCATTGGAGTTTCGATTGGATCCTTCAATTTAAAAATAAGTTTGTATGATTAAATACAGTGATACAAGAGCAAAGCAATCATAGTTAAAAAAAGGCGCGCCTAAGCGAGCGCTTAAGCGCGCCTAGGCTCTAGGCGTTGGCAAAACGCATTGCGCATAACTATGCTTAATCTGTGCATAAATGCGCATAAGCATGCGCTTTGGTCAGTAAAGCGCAAGGCGGTGGCAAAACGCACAATTAATGCCTAAGCGCTTTTTTGAACTATCATAGCAACATAATCCTAAATTAGAACAGTTGTTCTTCAGGTTTAGGCACTTATTCTACATGAACAGAGTAGAGTAAGACGCAAGAATATAGTACTTAAAAATATAAAATGAGCTCATAGACCTTACCACATTCTTGGTTCGGGACTAGTACAGAACAAGGCGTTCCCAGTCATCGTCCAGTAAATGTGTCTCACAAGAACGTAAGGGAATTTGATAAGTTTCTTTGCCGGTGAAGTATGTTTTCTTCAGGTAATTCCGATACTGCCACCAAGCATTCTTGAAGATAGCAGAGGTATTAGCATAGGTTACCTCATCCTGAGTTTCCAAATCGGTCCTTCTCTATAGCGAAAAATGGGAAATTTTGTTGTATTATAACCATCATGGAGGTAGGATGTATGGGACAAAGCAAAGTAATTGCCATGAATAACATTACTTACACGTAACTCTTGAACAAACACCTGCAAATGGCAGTTTCCTTCATCTTCAGTATAATATTTCCAAGATGGGAAGATACGCACATACGGTTTAACAACATCAAATGCGATAGATGCTAAACTACGACTAGCTGGTTGTGCTTCCTCCACAGGAAAAGGCGTACTAACTGGTGGAGTTGGGGTTCGCCGTGGTAGTACTGGCCCTTTGGGCACTGGAGATGCCTTACTAACTGCTCTTGTTTGGGAGCTCTATGGTGGAGATGGTGCTGTGTCAAAAGGAACTGGGTTACTATCGGCTGGGGTTAGGGTTAGATTGGGTGAAGCTGGTTCTCTGTCCATCTCAGTAGGGGTACAATCTGCGAGAGTTTGGGTTATGTGTGGTAGGGCTGGTTCTTGTGCATGTACAACCGGGGTGCTATCTCCACCAAGAGGTAGCACTGTTTTATTTGAAGACCGTGTTTTTAGTCCGCTAGATACTGGCATCACCTGCTCCAATTCAAATGGCTGATAAACAGGAAACATAGTTGAATGTACAGACATTGTATGAGAGACAGATGCAATAGATAGTGTGGAAAAAAGAGGGCATGAAATAATTGACATGTATATTGTTTAACTAAAACGGATAGCATGACATAATTTCACATATATGATGTCTATCTAAACTGGATAGCATAGCATAACATAATTCAAAGATATGATGAATAACTAAACAGGATCACATGACATAATTCACCTACAAGTTATCTAAGTAATCAGGATCGCATCATTTAATTTACATATGTGATTTATATGCTAAACAGAGGGCATTCGATATGATGTCTGAACTAAGAACATGGTGTTGAATATTGTGTATATGATGTCTAATACATGCAATTCAAGACACCATATGCATGATATGAGCAGTATAACCGTGCCAAGTTAGAGCATACACCTCGGTGGGGGAATAGGACTGGTCATCTGTCTCTGAATCCATCTCTGAGGTGCTATCAGGGCCCAACAAGAGATCTGCTTTGACAGGTAGCACTGTCTGCTCCGAAGGCCTTGTTTTCACTCCAGATTTTTCCATCTCCCACCCAAATGGCTGATTCACAGGAAGAGTAGTTTAATGTTCAAATATTGTCGACAAATGGAAATGTAATGAAGAAAAGGATGGGCAAGATATCATTCAAATATATGATGCCTAGTTAAACAGGATGGCATTACACATTTCACATATATTATGGCTGGCTAAAAGGCATGAGACTGCATAATTCCCATATATGATATAGAAACTAAACAAGTGGCATTACAGAACATTTCTAAACTAAGAAGATGACATATATGATGTCAAAAGTAGGCACTACAAGGCAACATATGCATGATATGACTAACATCATCATGCCAAGGTAGAGCAAACACCTTGGGGGTAAATAGGAGTGGTCAGCGGCGTCTGAATCCGCCTCAGAACAGATATCTTCCTCTGGATTACAATCTGGAGAGGGGTGGGGAGGGTTTTCCATTGTACCCACCATGGAGCGATGTCTGCATGACATTCTATTGCCCCGCAAAACTCTTCACTTTTTCTCTACATGTCCAGCATTACTGTGTACAATATCTGACATGCTTACGAAAAAAATATGGTGAGATTATGTAAGGAGAGCATGCAGAAATTTAGAGTGATGGTAGCAACCAGTGGATGGATCCAAAAATAATGATAGTGGGCTGATGATTGCTTTAATTTAATAAAAAAGACAGATGATGATTGCTTTACTATTTGTTTCCCGCCCAAGATGAACAACATAGGCATACCCTAGTTGAACCAGATATTAGACAGACATACTATTCATTGCTGCCTCGATATGTGCCCCACAACTAATTTAGAACTCAAGTTTGAACATTAATTTGGACTTGACTTGGATTCCAAGAGGTGAACAGGACGATAAAGTAGCAGGTAATTTTAAGCAATGCATAACATAAGCAAAAACAAAAGAGTGCAACCTCTCTTGTGGACCCGTGTACTCCTCAGGTTCATCTACTGAGTCGATGATGGTGATGCCGTTGCGGTGGGTGCCGACAGCAGGGAAGGAGATCTGTGGCAGCTAAAGACGGTCAGGAGTCGTGATGTCTGGTTTGGTGGATGCTTCTGTCGATGGAGCAGCTCAGGTGAGGTGGACGATGTCGCGGCAGGAGCAAGACAAACCACACAAAGTTCCCTTCGACACCTACCTATAACTGAAGTAATTCTGTAAGGGCTCATTTGGCTCGCATGATTCTAAAAACGCAGGGATAGGAAAAACACCAGAATAGGATAGGAATGCACATGGTAAACAGAGCATTTGTAAACACAGGATTTCTGTCAACTTGGATGTTCGGTTTACAGGAATTAGAAGAGCAGAGGAATGCAAAGAAACATGGCCAAAATAAAGTGAAACCATATGAAAGCGTGTATAGTTAGAATGTTATTCTGCCACTAATGCACTTGGTCTTGTTTTCATGCATAGGATTTTGAAAAGTAGGTCCAGGTGGATGTTTTGCTTCATTCCTTTCAACAAAATACATGAATAATTGAATAGTAGAGTGCCATTGGAAAATTCCCTATTGTTATGTTTTTCCGTTGAACCAAAATAGCCCTAATGGATCGACATGAATGTATAGTAATAAGTGATCAACAAGTGTACAACCTCTTTGCCGTAGCCGTGTAGACCTCAGCATCATTGGGTTGGTCGCTGAAGCAGTTGAGGCAGAGGTGGCTGTCGGAGGTGTGGAGGAAGATCTGAGGAATCTGTAGACGGTGTCTAGGGCACTGCTCTGTTGTGATGGATCGTTCTGTCATTGGAGCAGCTCTGGTGAGCCGTAAAACGTCAAGGCTGAAGCAGCACAAGACAGACATCGTCGATCTCAAGTGGGATTATAATAGCATCTCCAATAGATGATGTAAAATAGATGTACAATTTACATCACCAAAAACCACCTGACTACAACAGATGAGGTAAAAACTGTTAGCTCTGAACTTCACTGTCGAAACTGAAATTTACTGTGGAATCTGAATGTTACTGTCGAAACTGCATTCAATGGTAGCAGCGGGGCACTTGACATGTAGTTTAGCGAGGGCCTGCAGTTCATCTTCAACCTGCACCGCCCTGAGCCGCCATCCACCACCGGCCGAACCGCCGGCCTCAGCGCCGCCTCGCCACCCCGAAACAACTCCCCACCGCCGGTCCGCTGCCGCCCCGGCCAGCCCTCTAGGCCCCCCGCCCCCACCCTGAACCCTAAGATAGGTAGTGGGGTACCTCTCCGGCGAGCCCCCGTCACCGCTGCGGGTGGTTCTTCCTTAACTCTGGCGAGCCCCCCAACCCCTGAAAATCGACTGACCCAAAAGTCGATTCTGTCGACTGAAGTGTAGCTAAATTGGAGCAGGGCAGCAGCACGAGCGAGGGGGAGAGTAGCAACAACAGCGTGAGCAAGCGAGCGAGATCCGGAGCAGCAGCAGCTGGGCGAGCGAGCGATCGAGCGAGAGCCAGAGGAACAACAACAACGCGAGCGAGCGAGCGAGCGAGAGTCGGAGCAGCAGCAGCAGATCCTGCTAGTATGGACGCTGCCACCGAAGGGGCCTCGCACTAGAGGAGAGCCACCATGGAGATGTCGCCCGCGGCGCCGTCTTCAAGGTAGCCGCTCCATGGGGGTGCGGGATGGAGCACCATCTGCGCCGGGAGGTCGAGTTAAGGAGAAGGTGCGATGCAATGAGTGTACAACCTCTTTGGTGGCACCAAGTAGGCCTCGGCTTCGTCCGAGGAGTCGGTGAGGATGCTGCGGTTCCGGTGCAGTAGGTTAAGGCGGCCCTGTGGGGATGGAGCAGCTGCGATAGATGAGGCGATCGCCTGAGCAGCTCCTTGGAGGTGGAGGACGGGGCGGCTGAACCGGCTAAATGACAAGATGGACGATAGATCCTCATCCGGGGAGGTGGATGAGGGACGTCGGGCTGTTGCGGTGGACGATGTCGTCGGGGAAGAGGCTTCGGCTGGGCAGCGGTGAGGTGGCGGATGGAGGAGGGTGGGGTTTCGCGGCTGGAGCGGAGAGGTTATGGCGGCATGGGATTTCGAATGGACAAAAGGGGGCGATGGGGGGGTGAACCATGACTTAGAGGCGCACTTGTCCAAAATGTACGGTGTGTCACAAAAGTACCCCCCACCGATTTGAACTAGCGGCCCTTTGTAGCGACCCGACCTCAGACGACAAGTCTCTGTGCTTAAGTGTCATCCCTGGATCGGTATGCTGACACACACAGTACTTGAGGATTTATAACAGAGGTAAATCACATGTATAAAATAACGTAAATACTATTACCTCAATCCATATAGCGGAAGTAACAACAAGGTTGTGGATTCCCATCAACACCAACGGCAAATTTGACTGTAGAAATCGTAACCCTAACATATCACTTACTCATCGTAAGAATCCTGCAACATAAGACGTTGCAGCCACAAAGGGTCAGTACATTGAATGTACTGGCAAATTCATACCATAGGATGATGATGAATAATATCTATCACTACATGCATATATGGCTGGTGGAGGCTCTATGGTAAATATGTTTTTGCGAAAAGCCAATTTTTCCCTACTGCAAAGGAATATATTTTATTTAACTACAAAGTTTGTTGAAAATATTGAGAAGGTAATCCCCCTCTCAATCCCAATTACAAGTAATTATTAACAACCCAACAATTTAATTATAGAGTGCTGAGATCAACATGATAATCCAAGAACCAGATACTCAAAATGTCCATAACTGGGGACACGGCTAACCATGATTAGTTTGTACACTCTGCAGAGGTTTGCGCACTTTTCTCCACAAGACTCGATCTCCTCCGTTGGATTTCTCGCACTGCATGATGTTTGAGAAACGGATGACCGAGACACAGTCTTTCTAAAGAGGTCCCCTTGACCGATAGATAGGCCGGTACACCTATAATCTGCTACATCTGCTAGCTCATCATGGAAAGGTTTCCCACAACTTACTCAACTATGCCAGAGCCCATAATGCCTTGCGGCTGCACACGGAAGTTTCTAGCATGAATAATCTTATGGTCCCTTTGAGCCTGGGTGGCGGTCCATAGGGAAATCACACGGAACCCCGAGATTTCCAAAAAAACAGGCACACTGGGTTCCCCAGGTGCCTCAATCCACCCATATGTGTATTAAAGTAGCCACCTTAAGTTAACCATTAATTAACAACTCTCACATCTATCATGGATACACTCACCCAATCCACGTCTACAAGCAAAGCATAGCAATATAAGCATAACGTTGAAGTAACTCCCAAGGGTTTGGTAATAAACAGGGCAATAGGTTCTACCTCATCAACTACTTCCCAATACCCACATATTAATCAGATCCTAATCATGCAATTGTTTGAGGATTGATCCAATGCAATAAAACTGGGTAGTAAAGAGGTATGATCAAAGTGCGAACTTTCCTGTACTGTTAATGAAGAACCTTCGCACTCAACACTCCTTATAGTTCTACTCGTCACACTCCGTTCAACCTATCGTAAGCAAGCAATAGTAACCACACATAAGCAATCACTCAAAAGATCGGAAAGAACGAAGAAGACAATTTGGAAAACATCAAAACCAAGCAAATAACTCTTGCAACACAAAAAAATTCCTAACAGTACCAAAATTATGTGGATTTAGCCTTGTTAGAAAGTTTAGGTCAAGAGCTTCGATTTGCAAAAAGAATCAACTCAAACGGAGTTATAAAACTCAAGTTACGATCCAACGAAGTTCAAATACTAAACTGTTTGAAAATCAAATTTTAAACTTTCAAAAACATGTTTAAGTTGTTTTACTGGATAGAGGGGATCATAACGAAGAAGTGGGCGTTGGTTTCGTTGGATTTGGATACACGAGTAAAAAGTAGTGAACGTTTAAAGATTAGGTACTAAACTGTGAAGAAAAAAATGCAAATAGGTCCCTAGACACGTGGCAGATTTATATAGGCCAAAACCATTTGTTCCAGAGCTTATCAAGCGTACGTTCATAAATTAGAAGAAACGGTTGGAGAAAAAAAAACTAGATCTAATCTGAGTCGTTGATCTTTGATCTAACGGACGAGGGGAGAGGCGGCGGTTACCGCGGAGGCGGCGACGGTCAACGGGGAGACGGGACGGCGACGACGGCTCGGGTCCGGCCGGGGCGGAGGCTCTGGTGGCCCTCCGGCTCGGCAGAGTGAACGGATGGGTGCGGCGCGGGACGGCGGTGAGGTGGGTGGTGGCTGCGGGGGTCGGGGAGGTGCGGGGCGGCGGCGAGGAAGCTCGACGGAGGCGAGAACTCCGTCGCGGCGGCGACAGATGCAGTGGTGGTGGCGCAAGGCGCGAGGAAGAGAGGGCGGCGTCGGGGTCTGGCTCCTTATAAAGGGCTCGAGGGGCGAGGCCTGCCTTGGCCGAAGGGCGAACGGTGGCGGATCGGCGCCGGACTCCGGGTGGAGTCCCGGTCGCGCACGGGGAAGAAA
Source organism: Triticum aestivum (assembly GCF_018294505.1). Classification (NCBI taxonomy): domain Eukaryota; kingdom Viridiplantae; phylum Streptophyta; class Magnoliopsida; order Poales; family Poaceae; genus Triticum; species Triticum aestivum. Next base: position 273,178,491 of record NC_057795.1, on the reverse strand, counting down.
GGCGGCGGTGACTTGGGCCGGCTGGCTGGGCTTCGGCCGAGTTGGCCCGGTCCGGAGATGAAGTTTTTAATAAAAACATTTAGCAGACAGCAAAAATAAAATAAACCATACAAAATAGAAATATACTATAGGCATATAATATATCAAAATTTTCAGAAAATTATTTCCTACAGCATGAACATTTTCTAGCATCAAATAAAATCCACAAAATTTTAAATAAAGCAAAGAGTGCTACCGCTCTAATAAATTCCAATAAAAATCATTTTAAAAATACCAAAATAATTCAAATTTATTTCTCTCCAATTTTTTGATGTAGGGAATCATTTTACCCTAATTTCCATATATTTTATTTTTGGAGAAAAATAATTTGAATAAAACCCAAATAACTCCCAATTGAAAATAATTTCAAAAGGATTTTAAATTGGATTTTTTTAAACTCCCAACTCATATTTCACATGTTTTGAAGGAGTCATTTTATCTTCTCTCATGAAAATCATTGAGTTGCTTAAAGTTTCTGAATTTGAAAATATTTCCAAATGAAATTCAAAATCTTTTGAAAACCCTTTTCATTTATTAAATGGAAGAAGTCATGTCATCTTCTCTCTAGGGTTTTGTATTTGAAAAGAATTTGAATTCATAGATACCATAAAAGCAAGATGAAAGTTTGGAAAAGTCCTTTTATTCCCTCTCATTTAACTTCCAAAAGTTTCAAATGTCACTCAACTTCACACAATCAATCAAACAATCAATCATAACTATCTATTTAATATAACATTCCAAAATTTAGAATTTTGGGATGTTACACCCTTTCGGCTCAGGGCTAGAAGGGGGATTTCGCGGGTCGGGATTTGGCAGCTAGAGGGAGTTTTCACGCGCATTGTAGTTTCGGGATAGCAAGGCGCGGGTTGTGAAGGCGCTAGTTTTGGGAGCACGATATCTGAATTTTTGGGATATAACAAGGCACGGGTTGAATTTTAGGGACAAGCCTAACGTGTAGTAATATTGTACTTGTACGTACCAAATCAATTCACACTTCCCTCAACCAAAAAGAAAACAAAAAAAATAAAACTATTCACACCACACAAAGAGAGAGTCTTGCTCCGTTTTACTATACAAATGCTATTCAAAGCTACTCCCTCCTTCCATCTATGTAGGGCCTAATGCGTTTTTTGATGCTAACTTTGACCAAATATTAGAGCAATAATATATGACCTACAACTTACACAAAGAACACCGTTAAATTCGTCTATGAAAGGTTCTTTCAATGATATAATTTTCAAATTGTGCATGTCATTTACTATTAATCTTGTCAATAGTCAAAGGTGGTCTTAAAAAACTCATTACGCCCTATATAGATGGAAGGAGGGACTATGAATCCATGTTATGTCCAATTAAATGTTTTCGCTTACTGTATAATGCATCTAACCTACTCATACCAACATTTTAGTGCATTCCAAATGTTTATACTACCGCTGCAATTCGAACTGAATTTGAATTCTTTTCTCTATTTCAATAAGAATCTACAATCATGATTGTTGCCAACTTCAACCATCATTCGTGTATTACCCTAATAACACGCCACATGATTACTATAGAGATATATATGAACTATGTGTACTACATGAACTCGAATACTATTTTTTGAATACACTTGACGTTGATTCGAAATAATAGTACATTTGATGTACTAACTATATATTCATAATCTAAACCATGTTCCATATGTACATCGTGTTTATCACACAAAGTATAGTGCCCCGCCCCCCACATTATGACAAGTATTTAGACCTGAGCTGCAAAAGCCACACATTAGCCCAAATTATAATCAACGTTCTACATTATGATATCTTCTTCAAGTATCCATATCCACTTTTTTATAATGAATTATGATCTTTGTTCGTCTTTTACACCTTCACGGTCCTCTTCTATTTGTAGCTAGCTAGCGCTAACTTTCTATCATGCATGCACACGCTCTCTCACCCACCCTTAGCATCCCTCCATCACGCACATTCATTATTTATCTTTAGGTCGTCCACCCGCGGTGTGTGTAGGCCCCTGGCTCCTTTTCGGCACACACCGGTCGATATACCTCTCTAGCCAAGTGTGCCTACAACAAACACATACATCCTTCCCCCTTATCTTCTCACCGTCCATGCCCCCCTATGTCCAATACGGTTCCACGCAGGTGCACACTCCTGCCCCTCTTTTCAATGATCACATACTCGCACACTCCTCCCCCCCCCCCCCGACATGGTAGGTGCTACGTCTTGAGCTTGCGTTGATTTTCCTCGAAGAGGAGAGGGTGATGCAGCAAAGTGTAGCGTAAGTATTTCCCTCAATTTTGAGAACCAAGGTATCTATCCAGTAGGAGGCTCCTCAAAAGTCCCACGCACCTACACAAACAAACTAAGAACTTGCAACCAACGCAATAAAGGGGTTGTCAATCCCTTCACAGCAACTTGCGAAAGTGAGATCTAATAAAGATAGTATGATAAGATAAATATATTTTTGGTATTTTATAAGATAGATGCAAAAAGTAAAGATGCAAATAAAAGTAGATTGAAAGCAAATATGATAAGAGATAGACCCGGGGGCCATAGGTTTCACTAGAGGCTTCTCTCAAGATAGCATAAGTATTACGGTGGGTGAACAAATTACTGTCGAGCAATTGATAGAAAAGCGCATAGTTATGAGATTATCTAGGCATGATCATGTATATAGGCATCACGTCCATAACAAGTGGACCGACTCCTGCCTGCATCTACTACTATTACTCCACACATCGACCGACTCCTGCCTGCATCTAGAGTATTAAGTTCATAAGAACAGAGTAACGCATTAAGCAATATGACATGATGCAGAGGGATAAACACATGCAATACGATATAAACCCCATCTTGTTATCCTCGATGGCAACAATACAATACGTGTCTTGCAACCCTTTCTATCACTGGGTAAGAACACCGCAAGATTAAACCCAAAGCTAAGCACTTCTCCCATGGCAAGAAAGACCAATCTAGTAGGCCAAACCAAACTGATAATTCGAAGAGACTTGCAAAGATAACTCAGTCATACAAAAAAGAATTCAGAGAAGATTCAAATATTATTCATAGATAAACTTGATCATAAACCCACAATTCATCGGATCTCAACAAACACACCGCAAAAAGAGTTTACATCGAATAGATCTCCACAAGAGAGGGGGAGAACATTGTATTGAGATCCAAAAAGAGAGAAGAAGCCATCTAGCTAATAACTATGGACCCGTAGGTCTATGGTAAACTACTCACAACTCATCGGAGGGGCAAGGATGTTGATGTAGAGGCCCTCCGTGGTTGATTCCCCCTCCGGCAGAGTGCCGGTGAAGGCTCCAAGATGGGATCTTGCGGATACAGAAGGTTACGGCGGTGGAAATTGTGTTTCGTGGTGCTCCAGGATGTTTTCGGGGTACGTAGGTATATATAGGAGGAAGAAGTACATCGGTGGCCGCCCGAGGGACCCACGAGACAGGGGCGCGCCCTACAGGGGGGGCGCGGCCCCCTATCTCGTGGGGCCCTCGGAAGCTTCTTAACTTGCACTCCAAGCTCTCCGGATCATGTTCGTTCCAAAAATCACGCTCCCAGAGGTTTCATTCTATTTGGACTCCGTTTGATATTCCTTTTCTTCGAAATACTGAAATAGGCAAAAAAACAGTAATATGGGTTGGGCCTCCGGTTAGTAGGTTAGTCCCAAAAATGATATAAATGTGTAAAATAAAGCCCATAAACATCCAAAAGGAGTAATATAATAGCATGGAACAATAAAAAATTATAGATACGTTGGAGACGTATCAGTAGGACTCTCGCACCACCTCCTAGCCGCACCCCTCTCCCCCTGTCTGTCTCTCCGGACCTTATTTGCTTCTAACACATGCAGGCGTGTATACAAACTGATCTCCCTACATATAGCCAGGTCAACTATAATTCGTTTTCCCCACGCACCGATACACTTACCTCGCTAGTTATGTCTCTCCCTTTCTCGGACACACGACGGTTGATCTTCCTATATAGTTACATGTTCTTACCACAACCATATCGTCTCCCCTCATCATCCTTGCATACCTCCCGACCCGTCTCTCACACGCATATGCATAGACAGACAGACATCCCCCGCCCTCTCTTATTGATATTGCACCCGTACCCTCCGTTTGTCTAGCAGACCTCTCCCACCATTTGTGAGACGCCACTGCACCACCAACCCTCCGACGCTCTACCTTTGCCTTTCTCCCAACCTTATTCCTCTGCTACACATATCCATGGATGTCGATCGATCTCCCTCAATACATAGTTATGTCTCTCTCCTTCCCCACACATATACTAGTCGATCGGTCTCTGCCCCCCCCCCCACACACACCGATAGTCGAACGTTGTAGGTAGGTATCCATGCCACGGAGAAAAACTGCACCGTTGCCCTCTCAAATTCCAGTAGGCCAGCCGCCCTGTATCTTTGACGTGGGAAAACACAAATTCGATGCCACTCTTTATCGATCGCGCAGCCACACACTTCATCCCTGTTTTCAATTCTATCGATAACTCACGTCCATGACTCCGTTTCACACACATTGCATATGTTACGTTTTTCTGTTTGAGATATCATCAACACATTGCCTCTTTTTCGCACAAACCATCTCGCTCACACCCACCCACGTACGTACCTGCACCAAAAGAAGAAGTGCACGCAGTACGCACGTACTCACGTCTCATTCCCGGCCACAACTGCGCGGGTACACGATGGAGTTTGTTTATGTACGAAAAGGCAGCCCACGTGATAATATGACGCGTGTAGCGGTTGTTTACTCGAAGAAGGGTCGATGTCGGTGTCAAAACCGGCGGATGTCGGGTAGGGGGTCCCGAACTGTGCGTCTAGGCGGATGGTAACAGGAGACAAGGGACACAATGATTTTACCCAGGTTCGGGCCCTCTCGATGGAGGTAAAACCCTACTCCTGCTTGATTGATATTGATGATATGGGTAGTACAAGAGTGGATCTACCACGAGATCAAGGAGGCTAAGCCCTAGAAGCTAGCCTATGGTATGATTGTTGTAATGGTTGTTCGTCCTACGGACTAAAACCCTCCGGTTTATATAGACACCGGAGAGGGCTAGGGTTACACAGAGTCGGTTACAATGGTAGGAGATCTACATATCCGTATCGCCAAGCTTGCCTTCCACGCCAAGGAAAGTCCCATCCGGACACGGGACGAAGTCTTCAATCTTGTATCTTCATAGTCTTGGAGTCCGGCTGATGATGATAGTCCGGCTATCCGGACACCCCCTAGTCCAGGACTCCCTCAGTAGCCCCTGAACCAGGCTTCAATGACGATGAGTCCGGCGCGCATATTGTTCGGCATTGCAAGGCGGGTTCCTCCTCCGAATAATTCATAGAAGATTGTGAACACCAGGATAGTGTCCGGCTCTGCAAAATAAATTCCACATTCCACCGTAGAGAGAATAATATGTACACAAGTTCAATCTGCTGACGTATTTTGTGGCATGACGTCATACCACCACCAAGCCTTTACTTGAATCGTTTCTTACCATACCACCTCAGCGCGTTTAGCGAAGCGGTTTCCTTGGCACGTCTTGTCGAAGCAAAGATCGTGTTCCCCTATTCCGGGATTCCCATCAATACGGACGTGGGTAACCCAACCGCGCCATTGATGGTGGCGCTTGGGAGATAAGCGAGTTTTACCAGGCTGGTGGGGACGCATAGTCTTCGTCCGCCTATATATAAGGGGATAAGGATCCACCTTTTACCTACGCCTTCTTCCTCCTTTGCTTATCCATCTCCGCGCACTCGAGCTCCAGCGCCCAAGTCCGCACATCTTGTCTCGACCTTCTCCAGTCATGTCCGGAGTGGGAGGCAAGTGGTTGGCCTCCTCCGTTACGGAGGGGCACATCGAAAAGTTGCGCGGCGCCGGATACCTTTCCAACGACATCGCGCACAGGCTGCCCGACGAGGGGCAGCTCATCCCCACCCCCAGGCCCCATGAGAGGGTCGTATTCCTTCCCCACTTCCTCTGCGGACTGGGCTTCCCGTTGCATCCCTTCGTCCGGGGGCTCATGTACTACTACGGCCTGGACTTCCACGATCTGGCGCCAAACTTCATCCTCAACATCTCAGCGTTTATCGTCGTGTGTGAGGCCTTCCTCTGCATCCAGCCCTAGCTTCGGCTTGTGGCTAAAGACCTTCAATGTCAAGCCGAAGGTAGTGAAGGGCGTCCAAGCCGAGTGCGGAGGCGCCATGGTGGGAAAAATGCCCAACGTCACATGGCTCGAGGGGGCCTTCGGGGAGTCCATCAAGGGATGGCAATCGGGGTGGTTCTACATCACCGAGCCACGTGACCCTAAATGGGCAGCGGCCCCCGAGTTCAGATCTGGTATCCCCATGCAGCTCACCTCCTGGAAAGAGAAGGGCTTGCTATGGGGCAGTTCGGAGGAGCTGACAGGACTCCAGTCCTGTCTCCAGACCTTGGTGAACAAGAAGCTTAGGCTTGTCAATGTGATCCAGGTCATGCTCGTCCGCCGGATTCTCCCCTGCCAACAGCGGGCCTTCAATTTGTGGGAGTTCGATCCGGCACAGCACCGGACCCTGAGCGGGCTCTTCGACACGACGTACGAAGCTGCCTGGAGGGTGCTGTTCAAGGGCGGAGAAGCCCCCGCATCCGCGACGGAAGACCGCGGATTCAGCACCAAGCGCCCGGCCGGCGAGGTAAGCTTTGTTATCCTCTATGGGACACTTATTTTCTTTCATAGTTTGACTCTATGTGGGATTTAAAACTCCCAATGCCTTTGACAGGACTGGCAGAGGACGTCCGGACAGGTAGACTGTCCGGCTCCCCTTCCCGAAGACCCAGCGGACGCCCGTTTAACGGGGCTGCTAGTCCCGGCACTTTATGTGGTGCCGGAGAAGAAGGCCAAGAAGAAGGCCACGGGAACTCGAAGAAGTTCCCGCCGCCAGGTGATATCGGACTCATCGTCCGATGGCTCCGAGGCGGACTCCTCCCCCGAAGACGAGGAGGAGAAAGAGGACTCTCTCCCGGAGGAGGGAGAGAGGAAGAGGAAGGCTTCCCCAACGGGGGAGGCCGAAGGGTCCAAGAGGGGAAGGACCCTTCCCCCGGACAGCTCCACCAACGCCAACGTTGGCGACGAAGAGTGGCCCTCAAGGGCCAGGCCTCCGGCAAGATCGTATGTATCCGGATTCCTGAATGATTTATAATTTCTCTTTTGTGTCACATAGTGTCCTTCTAATGCCGCACACTACCTGTAGTCCGGCCGATGATGATCTACCGAACCGAGCGGGTCCTTGGCTCCGTTGGACGTGGATTCCATTCCGACCGCCTCCACCCCTCGTGATGCTGACGACGCCGAGGTGGGATCCCAGGAGGGGACCCATCAGGAGGAGGCTCCGGAGGTGCCGCAAGGAAGCGTCCCGAACTTTGCGCCGGACTCCATGCCGGAACCCGCAGTGGTTCCGGAGTCTGGCAGGCGGCCCCTTCGTAAGAAGGGCAAGACCGTGATGCCGGCAGCCTCCATCCAACCGGAGGCGCCGGACAACTTGTTGGAGGCGCTTAACGGTGCTTCCATCAAGGAAGAACACCGCACTATCATGAGTGCGGTGATTCAGAAGGTTTAGCTCGCCAAGAGTGGGCTGACCGAAGCCTGCAGTAGCCTTCTAATAGGCTTTGAGGTAAGAAGTTTAAAATATGCAATGTGATACTGCATAGACAGTAGCCCCTGATGCTCGGTTCGGTGTTCGGAAAGAAAAACCGGACTGAGGATCTAAAAAAGATATACGCAGGAGTGCTAAAAATTATGTCAATATGGGTTTGCAGGCTGCGCTGCTGACCTCTGCCGCACTGACTGCGGAGGTCGGTGCTTTGAAGCAGGACCTCGAGCGGTCCGAGCAAGAGCTCGGCCTTGCCAAGAAGCAGCTCGAGGACAAAGAAGGTGAGTAACACCACTTTAAATTTGTACCTTACAGAAAAGGATTTTGGTTGCAATAGAAATAACAAGGATAACGTGGGTACTGCAGGGGCCACGAACGAGGTGGCGACCCTGAAGGAGGCCGTGTCCGCGGCCGAACGCAATGCGGCCGCGGAACGAGCGGAGCGAGAGAAGCAGGAGGCGCGGGTGGCGGAGGTGCGGCAAGAGCTCCAGGCTCTCATGGAAAAGCATGAGAGTTTGGAGCGCGACTCGAAGACTCGAGAGTCCGAGCTTGCCTCGGCTCTTGAAAGTGCCAAAGCCGCTAAGGCCGAGGCCCATAAGGCCCTCCAGGAGATTGAGGCGGTGAAGAAAATAGCGGCGGGTAAGGCATTTTTCATGCAAAGCAAGCATGTGAATGTAAATTACCTGTTACTTACCCGAATTCGGAGCTCTCCAGGGGCGTTTGCAGATCTGCCTCGCAGCGTGTCCGATGCCGCCGCATTCTACCGGGCCGAGGAGGGGAGCTCAACGGAGAAGGTCTTCTGGTCTCAGTATGCTGAGGCCGGACATCCGGTGCCCCTAGCGACCAGCTGAAGCAGCTGGTCGAGCTCCACAAGGTAGCCGAGCAGGCCATGAAGGGCCTCATAGTCCGGCTGTGGCCTGGAGAGGCCATGCCTGGGAGCTACTTCGGCCTCGTGCGGCGGCTGGTGGATGCGTGCCCCTGGGTGGAGGTCATCAAGCGCTCCGCCTGCATTGAAGGTGCCCGTCGGGCCCTTGCCCGCGCAAAGGTGCATTGGGGCAGGCTGGATGCGGAGAGGCTTATCACGGACGCGCCGCCAGCGGGCAAGGAGTATCGTACGCCCGAAATGTACTATAAGAGTGTCCTGAAGGGTGCCCGCAAGATTGCGGATGAGTGCCCCAAAGATGTAATTATTGAGTAAACTCGCAATGTGTTATCCTGTGCGCTGAAAACTTTGTTCATATGCACTAAGCAACGCTTATTGATTTAAAATATTACCTTCTGTGCGGCCGTTTATTAAATCTGAGAAATGGCAAGTCGTCGGCTTCAGTCCCCATGCCACGAGTGCTGGGGTGTTCGGGATAAACTTGAGCACTCTTGTTCCCTTTTTTGGGTCCATCTAGGGAGGCGCTCAACACAACGAACAAGGCAACCGGACTTATAATGCTTGAACACTCTCACTTAGCCATAGAATTCTATAATTTTAAATTTCGGCGAAGCCCCTAGTATTCGGAAGACCGAGTTCGGGGCGCTATCCACGCCTGGGCCGGACGAAGCCGGTTCCTCGCTCTAAGCGGCATAAGTCTTTAGGGACTCGAAAAGACCTCTCGAACAGCGACCAGCTCTCGCCTTATCATGACAGTCAGTTTTAGCTTTCTCCACTGAGGCGCTCGCCCAGCTCAACCGGGGCGCAATCGCAGTGGTTCTCCCAGTGCTACCTTAGCCGATAGAACGGAACGTAAGGTACCAAAACATGGGAGCCGGGCAAACCCAACTATTGACCCAAGACATGATTCGGAGCCGATGCATATAATGCTATAAGTTCGGGGTGCCGCACTTGTGAAAGTGTTCGGACTTATCACACCATAATGCGGGGAACATAAGCCCCTGGTGTATTCGGCCATACCAAAACGTACGGGTGCAAGATGTCATAATGAACATATATGTAAAAAAGGAATGCAATTATAAGCAAAAAGTGATGCATTGTTTATTCAAGGAATTCTGCCATGAGTGCAGAACGATACAAATAGTGCGGTAAGCAAGGGATTGGACTATTTAAACATGTCCCCCTCCAGGGGTGGGCTGCGGACTGGTGTATTTAACAAATTTAATGCTCATAATGGAGACCACCTGAGTGTTCGTCGTAGCCTTTGTCCCTCCCTGGCTGTTGCATCATGAGTTCGGCAGATCTACTGCCGGACAGGGCCTCTGGTGAACGGAGTCCTGTGGAAAATAAAAAAAAGAAGAAAAAAGAGTGACACACTTGGTAGCCCCTGGTGTGGTTAAGCCGGACTCTGGGCCTATCGTGGTCGTGCCCCTCCCCCTATGCCCATGGTATCTCCAGAGCGTAATGATGTACGCGAAGAGCTGGTCTTGCAATCATGCAAGGGCTGGGGTTGGGGCTGCATTGCTACGCGTGCTTGGAACGTGCCAGGTGGTCTTGATTGATGTTACTCCAGGCGCGTTTGGCCATGTCTGGTCGTTTAACGGCCGGACTCAAAATTGCCTTAAAAGGCTGCTCTGTACTTCTGCCGCGAGAGCCGCTGTGTGTTCCTCCGTTCGGAGGGAGCGTTCAGTATTTCCGTTGACCGTGATGACTCCACGAGGGCCTGGCATCTTGAGCTTAAGGTATGCATAATGCGGTACCGCGTTGAATTTTGCAAACGCGGTTCGTCTGAGCAGAGCGTGATAGCCACTGCGGAACGGGACTATGTCGAAGATTAACTCCTCGCTTCGGAAATTATCCGGGGATCCGAAGACCACTTCCAGTGTGACTGAGCCTGTACAATTGGCCTCAACACCTGGTATGACGCCTTTGAAGGTCGTCTTTGTAGGTTTAATCCTTGAGGGGTCTATGCCCATCTTGCGCACTGTATCCTGATAAAGCAGGTTCAGGCTGCTGCCGCCGTCCATCAGGACTCTAGTGAGGTGAAATCCATCGACGATTGGGTCTAAAACCAATGCGGCGAATCCGCCATGGCGGATACTGGTCGGGTGGTCCCTTCGATCGAAAGTGATCGGGCAAGAGGACCATGGATTGAACTTCGGGGCGACTGGCTCCATCGCATATACGTCCCTAAGTGCACACTTCCGCTCCCTCTTGGGTATATGGGTTGCGTATATCATGTTTACCGTCCGCACTTGTGGGGGGAAACCCTTCTGTCCTCTACTGTTCGGCGGCCGAGTCTCTTCCTCGTCGTCGCTGTGCAGCCCCTTGTCATTGTTTTCGGCAATTAACTTGCCTGCCTGCTTGAATACCCAACAATCTCTGTTGGTGTGATTAGCTGGCTTTTCGGGGGTGCCATGTATCTGGCAAGAGCGGTCGAGTATTCGGTCCAAATTGGACGGACCCGGAGTAGTTCTTTTGAATGGCTTCTTCCGCTGACCGGGTTTAGAGCCTCTGAATCCGGCGTTGACTGCCGTATCCTCATTGTTATCGCCGTTAACGCGGCGTTTGTTTTTGTTTCGACGCGACCTGCCATTGTGGTCCTTAGTATCCGGACTGCCAGCATTTTTGCTGAGGTTGTTGCTGCGAGCTAGCCAGCTGTCCTCTCCCGCACAGAAGCGGGTCATGAGTGATGTGAGGGCTGCCATGGATTTCGGCTTTTCCTGTCCTAGGTGCCGGGCCAGCCACTCGTCGCGGATGTTATGTTTGAAGGCTGCGAGGGCCTCTGCATCCGGACAGTCGACGATTTGATTTTTCTTTGTTAAGAACCGTGTCCAGAACTGTCTGGCCGATTCGTCTGGCTGCTGAATTATGTGGCTTAGGTCATCGGCGTCTGGTGGTCGCACATATGTGCCCTGGAAGTTGTCGAGGAATGCGGCTTCCAGGTCCTCCCAACACCCAATTGACTCTGCGGGCAAGCTGTTAAGCCAATGCCGAGCTGGTCCTTTAAGCTTGAGTGGGAGATACTTGATGGCGTGGAGATCGTCGCCGCGGGCCATATGGATATGAAGGAGATAATCTTCGATCCAAACCGCGGGGTCTGTTGTGCCATCGTAGGATTCAATGTTCACGGGTTTAAACCCTTCAGGGATTTGATGATCCATTACTTCGTCTGTGAAGCATAGTGGGTGTGCGGCGCCTCTATATTGAGCAATATCACGACGTAGCTCAAGAGAGCGTTGTCTGCTGTGTTCGGCCCGGCCGGAGTTGCTGTATCCGGCGCGACGGTAGTCGTCGTGGGTCGTGGGGCGCCCACGTGATCCGTAGATAGATCTGGATTGTCTTGCCTTGTCCTCCAATATATCCCACAAGTCCGGCGCATTCCCTCGTGGCTTCGTACTTTTCGAGCGGTGCCGGGGTACGGTCCTGATGGAGGGCCTAGATGCCTCTCTGTCGCGACCACGGGGTGGTCGGTCTGCCGTATTGTGCGCTGGTGATGAAGGTTTGTATGCTTCCTCCTCTAGTCGGGGGAGCAACTTGCGTTTTGGGTAGCTCTTGGAGGGGCGTTCGAGTTCATACTCTTCGGCCGCGAGGACCTCGGTCCATCTGTCGGCCAGCAGGTCTTGATCAGCTTGAAGCTGTTGCTGCTTTTTCTTTAGGCTATTTGCCGTGGCGATAAGCCTGCGTTTAAAACGCTCTTGTTCGACGGGATCCTCTGGCACGACAAATTCGTCGTCGTTGAGGCTTGCCTCGTCTCCGGAGGGAGGCATGTAATTGTCATCCTCTATCTCCTCGTCTGCCGCTCTCTCTCGAGGGCTGGCTTCCCCGTCCTCCTGCGCTGAATCTTGCTGGAGGGGGTTGTCTTCGGCACTCTCTGGGGTGTTATTATCTCCGGTGCCGGAATCTCCATTCTTACTGTGGCGGGATTTAGAGCGGCGCCGCTGACGTCGGCGCTCGGGCTGTTTCTTAGAAGAATCTGCCTCCGCTGCTTCTTCGCCATCCCCATCCTTTGGGGTGTCCACCATGTATATGTCGTATGACGAGGTGGTCTTCCAGTGCCCTGTAGGCGCTGGTTCTTGATCGTCTCCGGCATCGTCGTCCATACCGTCGATGTCTTCGGAGTCGTAGTCTAGCATGTCGGTTAGATCGTCGACAGTGGCTACAAAGTGGGTGGTGGGTGGGCTTTGAATTTCTTCGTCGTCCGCATCCCAACCATCCTGACCGCAGTCCGGCCAGGGTTCTCCTGATAACGAGAGATGCTTTAGCGAATTTAGGATGTCGCCAAAGGGTGAGTGCTGAAAGATGTCCGCGGCGGTGAACTCCATGATCGGTGCCCAATCAGATTCGACTGGCAGGGGCGCAGGGGGTTCGAAGTCCGGTGAGGAGTCCGGCGCCTCGGAGTCACGAGCTTTATAAGGGACAAGGTCAGTATTCGGCTCCATCGCCGTAGAAGTTGCAGCTCCCGAGGCGGTGTACAGCCACCTGTCCTCGATCTGCGCGGTCTGCTCCGAACTATGGGTCAGAGCGGACTCGTGTGCGGCCTCCGGGGCACTGTCCGGCGGCAGAGCTAAATCATGCCCATCGTGACCGTGCGGCACGCTCGGCTGTGGCTCGAATTCATCGAAGATCAAGTCTCCGCGGATGTCGGCCGTGAAGTTTAGGCTTCCAAACCTGACCTGATGGCCAGGGGCGTAGCTTTCGATCTGCTCCAGATGGCCAAGTGAATTGGCCCGCAGTGCAAAGCCGCCGAACACGAAGATCTGTCCGGGGAGAAAAGTCTCACCCTGGACGGCGTTGTTGTTGATTGAAGAAGCCATCAAGCCTATCGGTGACGACACAGAGGAACTCTCAATGAAAGCACCAATGTCGGTGTCAAAACCGGCGGATCTCGGGTAGGGGGTCCCGAACTGTGCGTCTAGGCGGATGGTAACAGGAGACAAGGGACACGATGTTTTTACCCAGGTTCGGGCCCTCTCGATGGAGGTAAAACCCTACTCCTGCTTGATTGATATTGATGATATGGGTAGTACAAGAGTGGATCTACCACGAGATCAAGGAGGCTAAGCCCTAGAAGCTAGCCTATGGTATGATTGTTGTAATGGTTGTTCGTCCTACGGACTAAAACCCTCCGGTTTATATAGACAACGGAGAGGGCTAGGGTTACACAGAGTCGGTTACAATGGTAGGAGATGTACATATCCGTATCGCCAAGCTTGCCTTCCACGCCAAGGAAAGTCCCATCCGGACACGGGATGAAGTCTTCAATCTTGTATACTCATAGTCTTGGAGTCCGGCTGACGATGATAGTCCGGCTATCCGGACACCCCCTAGTCCAGGACTCCCTCAGTCGAGTACCATGCCTAGACGGAACAAAGTTTGACTTGACACGTTAGTATTAAATAAAGTTATATACTCCTCAATGGCACGTGCAGAATATAAAACGATTGCCGTGGGGAAAATGGAAAAATGGGTTTGTCTCTCATCACACCATCTCACCCAAGGCCACCGTGGCCTCTCTCCCTCAGTGTTGGTCAGTGATCCAGCCGCATCCTATCCGCCGGTGGAAAGGGAGGATGTGCATCGTCTCTTCGTTCGACGATGTTGAGGCAGCACGTCCCAACCTACGGTACCCACCATTCTCTCCGACCAAGCTCCAACGCGGTAGGGCCTTCGCCACTTGCTCGCTGCCGCAGTATGGGCAGATCCCGGCCGCCGGCGCCCTCCTAGTAATATCCCGATGACCCTCAGGTAAACCTTCCTCCGGCCTTGCTCCACTGCCCATCTTCCCACGTTGCTGCATGTGGATCTTCTTTAGTTGTTTGCTTAAATCGTATCTCGGCCGGCGTACTTTCCATCTTGCAATCTCATCCTCAAACCATTTTTGATAAACCACCATGTGCTATCTTTCCCTTATAACATGGAATATGCTTCTTTTTTGTCAGCGTATGTGTCTTCAACTCGTGTTATTGGGCAGTAATTTTTTTCCTTTCTACCTCCTTTTGCAAACAGGGCTATCCATTTTCACCTTGTTGCTATTGCGACCTTTTGGTGAACTGCACAAATCACTTTTTTCTTAAGAGTGTTTTGTGCAGTTCCGCCAAAATGTCACACGGGCAACGTTTTTACATTTCTGTGGGACTGCAGAAAGGGATATTGGTTGTGCTATCCTCCTCATCCAACTCCGTGCCTAATCTTCTCCAACAAGAAGTTAGTCCTAAAGAGAGATCGTAGAGGTGATCGGCTTCTATTTATGTGTGTTACGTTTCATCATCTAGTTCCACTATTATTGTAATCACACTGACTGGATATCTTTGCAAACAGGGATGGTCCGCTCGATTTTAGTGCAGCTGCACAAAAGGATCGGATTCTAGTGTCCTCCATACACCTCTTTTATGGCTACAGAGCTAGGTGAAACTAGCTGCCAAGCAATGAACACTGTGCCAAGGAAATGGAGCCATGCCTACGAATAGCATCTATCAATAATATTTTTTTCTTTATTTGTACACCTTCTCACAACTTTGTCTTCAGTTGTGATGTGAATATTGGCGCTGATCTGCGAACCATTGAGATGCATTAGCCATAGTAGCCATGGTAGTTTCATTTGTATTTGATGGAATGTTGTAACAAGATAATCTCGAGGCAAGACACATGAATCCTATCTTGAAACCTTTTTTTCCTGCGGGAACCAAAGTTGAAAACTTTATAGCATCACAGTACAATTTCATTAAAATTATGCGTACATATAAACAAATCCTGAAGGATCGATAGCAATGCCAGAAACAATTCAACTTTGTTTTGCCGACATGTTGGACATCCTTCATCCGGCTCCACCTGCCATGCAGCAATATTGAGTGCGCAACACAATTGCAGGGAAAGATTCACCCCTGTAATGACTAGTGAGCAGTAAAATCACAGAGCCCCACCTTCGCCACAGTAAGTTGCTCGGACGAAGCAACCATCATTTCTCTGTTCCTTGAATCCGCTGGTACTCCCATATTCCCACAGTAATAAGTTGCTCAGGCGAATCAACCATCACTTCACCTTTCCCACAGTAAGTACTAGTACCTCCTTTTTTTACTCTAGAACCAACCACATGCGAATATTGGATGGTAGCAGCACACCAACTGAATCAAAAATTCTATAGTATGGGAATAAATTTGAACGTAAGCTATTGATTCACTCTATCCAATGGTCATAGTTGGAAAATCAAAACAAAACCAAGCATTGGATCAACTCTTTTAGCACTCAGATTGTTGCCGCCTGCTCAACCACCTGCCCACCTAGCCCACCTATATATCCGCTCACCTGTGATGACTACATGAGCTATCCATTTAGATTGTATGTTAAAAAAAATTAAAGGTCGATAACTAATGCGGCAAACTTTCAAAAAACTAATGTGGCACCTCGGGCCAACGCGGCCAGATGGCATTTTGCACGAGAAATTACACACCATGTTTCGTTGACATGTGGTCCCGTTCCAACATGTCAGTGAGACGACGGCGAGTCCTTTTCTACTAGTATTTTCCGAACGGACATGTAGGCCGGGGCGCCTCTTCGTGTACCGTGGCAAACTGGCAACCATCCACCGACTCTTCGCCTTTCCCTCTCGATTTGGAACTATCGTCGCATGCTCTTCCTCCCTCCTCCATTTGCCTTCACCCTTCCTTCTGCCATTGTTCAATCGTCTTCTCCATGGAGGGAACATGTCGGAAACGACCCCGATATTCTTGCCCCGATCTGAAAGATGACATGGTGGAGGAACTCATTAATCAGTGTGACGTCATCACCTCAGCTAGCATGGCAGGTTCGTCCAAGACCATTCTCGACTCAACTAATAACATCATTACAAGGAACCCAAGGGTGAAGGAGCGGTTTGATCTCCCCTATCTTCTTTGCCGTGACCCTGATGACTGGCGCGGGGACGACGGAGGCCTCGCCTTGTGCAAGTTGATGCCGCTTGATAATGATACGTATGATGTTAAGATGCCATCGCTTTAGGGCAAGGATTGGGCAGGCGCAAATGGAGATTGGGTTATTTATATTGGGTACAACTGTGAGTGGGAACTTGTGAATGTGTACACTCATCACCGGGTTCCACTTCGAAAAATCTCAGCAGACTGCCCAGAGGTTGAGCACACCGGTATTGTACGCACGTTCAAATACGATCATGGTGATTGTCTTCTATGGAAGATAGCAATTTGTAGAGTTCCCAACCGCTCTTGGAATTACAAGAACTATGAAGTTGTTGCTATCTTCGATAAGCTTGTTGCCGTCCTTTGTGGTTCGACTCGATGGATATTACTCAAAAATCAGTTTCTATACACGTATGTGTACTGTGATGCAATTCAATACGAGGGTCTTGTGTTTGCTTCCACCACTCATGCACTATTTTTGCTTGGGATCCTCGTAGTTTCGGTACATTTGTCTTCCACCGTAATTATAATTTTTTCATCCACATGCATGCGGGTTAGCAACTTTCCCTTTACTAATTAACCTTCTTCTTGTGTTTCCAAGGTCCTATGAACATTCCACCACCTATACTTGAAAAAATTTATAACCAAGGGGGAGATGATGATGGTGATGATCACGATCATGAGGACGAGCAGAACTTATATACTCAGTACCGCCTGGCAACTAATTCCAATGGATCACCTCTTCTTGTCTGTATAAAGCGCACTCAGTTTGTTACTACCGAGGGAGCACATGTTGTATCCCATGGTCGCACTCTATGGACCTATTCCAACACTCGTTGCATGGTATTCGGTTTGGATACTGGTGTGCTAGCGCCAACACCTTCTCCCTAGTGCAGAATTGATAGTCTTGGAGAAAACTCGCTCTTCCTTGGAGAAAACTATCCGATGATGGGTGAAAGGCGATCCAACTGCTGTTGACACACGTTACTACCATTTATGAGAAGCAATTGTATCTATACCTCGGACATTTCGGTGGTTCCCTACCCTGGTACTGATATAGTAGGCCGCTTCAGCCTAGATGATCAGTCCTGCGTTGGTCTCGAGATCGACAATAGATGGCCCATCCAAGAGAATCACTTGTGGTTCAAAGCAAGCGTTTCCAACGCTGAGGATTGGTTGAGTTGAAGTTCATTTCATTGCTTGTTATTTGTTGTGTGATGAAAACTTTAGTATTTATAAGGTATCCCCATTGTCAATGTGGGTTGATGACCTGTTGTATTTAATAAAATGATATGCCTGTGATAAACTTACTAAATTTATGAATGGCATTCGAGTCGCTTCTCTGAGTGAGTGTTGCGACGAGGCAAAAAAATATTTTCTGAATACATAATTGTACGTGCATTGCAACAGGTTATCATATTAGGCCAATCAACAATAGTAGTATACTATTTGTACTAGCTTCACATGCTTCACACGTTGGGCGGGCGTTTTTACTGTAGCTGCAAATCCCATCATCCTAGGTCCTCGGATGAGTCCAGTAGAAATTGCATTCTGATGTTTGGGTTCAAACTTTCAGAACTGTTGCACTATCTCTACGTCTATGTATACGTAATACAACAAGTTTTAAACTTGAGACCAGCCACCCACCCTCACAAGGAACACTTTTTAACCTAGCACAGACTCCAGGAAATTTGGCCACAGTGTGAGGTGGGCCATATGTTAATGTGTTCGCTGTACATAACCAGCACCTCGAATCCTCGATACTACTATTACTATATAAGTAGTAGGAGTAGTAGGGTGGCATGGGCCAGAACAAGCATTCACGTCCAGGAGTACGACACACGCCACCAGCACGACATCCATCTGACAACATATTTCTTGGAGTCCGTGCAAGAGCAATCTCTTCAACCTCGTCGTTTCTCTAACTCAGCCATCGCGTGGCGGGCGAGGTGGGGGTTTGCTGATAGTCGGTTTCCTCAACTACGGTCCCACTTGTAAGGCCAACTCCAACGCACGACCCCAAATGGACCTCCGTTTTGCACGAACTCCAACGATAATTTTGACTAGAAAAGCAAGACCAAAGAAAACAAGAACCACAAGAATACATTTTAGAAGATATCCAACTTCCATAATTGCTCCTGTAAGTTGGATTAGTGCCTTCTTGATGCATTCATTGTTGATCTGCGGAGGCTCGATCTTGCGTGCTTCTTTCTTCTTCGAGTGTAAAGAAGTACATGTTGCTTCCTCGCATCTAGTCTTGTGTCTAGCCTCTACTCTAGTATCAACAAGTGCACTAGTCTCATCTCTAGCCTCTATGCTAGCTAAAAGTGCTAAAACATCTACTAAATTGCGCTCTATCAATATATCGATGTACTCTTCTTTCCAATACCAAAACTTGCATCCATTCTACACAATAAAATTTTTAAGTTAGCACAACTAGTCTAATCCGAGAGCACAACCGAAGATTTTGTCGGGTTCTTCCTCCTTTTGCCGACACGTGGGACATCCAGCATCCAGGTCATGTCATGCAAGAAAATAGAGTGGTAGTTGAAGCCACGTGATGTGCATCTTGGGTTAAGTTGTAAATAGAGTCTTAATACTCTTGAGTAACTCCAAAGGCGGCCACCAAAGATCTTTATTGGATTTGTTTTTCATCACCAGCACGTCGAGGTGAAAGATGTGCAGGTTCAGTGGGTCCTCTTGCGTTTTCACTGACATGTGGGACCGCATATGAGAAAACAGACGATGGGCTCTGTGCGTCCGCTCGCTGGCTGAGAAGAGAGATAGAGGAGGGTTGAGCATGGACTCCAGGAAATTTGTTCTACGTAACCAGCACCTTGATATAGGCTCAATATAGTGGGGTGGCATGGGACATAACTAGCATTCACGTCTAGCAGTACGGCACACGCCACCCACAAGAGTCCCATCTGACACCAATTTTCTTAAAGTCCATGCTACAGCCATCTCTTCTCCCTCATGTTTTTTCAGCCATTGCGCGGTGGGCGGGGTGGGGGTTTGCCAACAGTTGGTTTGCTCAACTGCGGTCCCACTTGTAAGTGAAAATACAACACAACACGCATTCCCCCTTGAGCGACATGCCAGACCAACCGCGTGGGGTGCGACGCGAACACGGCAGGCTTTTCGCGTGTGGTTGTTTCTAGAATAAAAAAGGAGGTACCCCTACTTATGTTACTCCCACTACGCCTAGCCTAAGGTTAGTAGGTGACCTTGCGCTTGGCTCTTCGCCTCTTCCGGAAGTCGATGGTTCTACAGTAGTACTTCTGGCAATCTGGCACCAAATGAACTGCGGCACGTCCACCGCTTGTAAGCAAAAGTTTCTCCTCGTGCTGCGAGCCACCGAGCACGCATTAGCGAGGGAGAAGGCATAATCAAGCTTCTCGTCATTCTACGAGTTAACAGGACACATCAAAGTTATTTAGTATGTACTCTCTCTAAAAAAGGGTTGACCATGTCATTGCTACCATCCCGTGCTCCGTCGTTGAGTACGTGCACTATTCATGTGCCATCGAGGAGAAAAATGTTGCGTAGGTGCCATCGAAGTGCACGACTCACTTATGCACTGCTTATCTGATTATCTCCAGTTTCTTGCATGACACGCGCACCTTGATGCTAGATGTCTTGCGTGTTGGGAAAAGGATGAACAAAGCTCACGTAAAAGAAAAGAGTTGAAGAGCATAGATTCCCGACGACCGAGAAGGAGCAAGAAACCTCGTGGTGGAGCATCTGCAAGGAACCTTGCGCATTTTCCCCTGTTTTTTGCTGCCTGCCCACTTATAAACAAATAAAAGAACATGAACTCTTTCCTAACCACTAGAAACGATACATCAGGATGCTAAGTTGAAGATGTTTTATAATTTATATTGATAACCACGCAACAAGCCACGCATGTACAGGACGCATGCAGCCACGCATGTACACAAGCCAACGCACTAACTCCATCCGATCCAACTCATGCACATACGCGCACAGCATGGAGCACACAACGCACGTACACAACACGTGCATGCACACACACTCGGCCGCAGAATGCACGTGAATAAGACATGCATGCGCACACACTCGGCTGCATGGAGGCATGCGCCATCTGCGGCGACGTACGGTTCGTCGTGCCACGGCGAAGCTCGCACACAGCGGCACCTACGCATCTCTTGCAGCACCTCTTTGTCGTCGTTGCTCAACGACTAGTCAGAGACGAAGACGACCGCAGCCTCGGCCTTAGAGCTAGCACCGATGGAAGAACACAAACGCTGCATGCACACGAGCACGTACGGAGTGCCCACGACATGGTGCGTCCCCAGTCGCCTCTACTCCTTCTGTGCTTGTTGTCTATCAAGGCGGCTGCATGCCTAATGATGGGTGGGTGAGATCTTCTAGGACTCAGATGATGACGAGGAAAATTATGAGACATAAGGTGACGTACACCATCAAGGTCCATGGTCAAGGGGTGCTAAGTGCTAAGTGCTTAGATGTGCTTAGATGAGGTGCTAAGTGCATTAAATGGCTTAGTAACTCAAGTCTTCAATGCATAGGTGCTTAATTTATTGTTGCTAAGCTTGGTTCATTTAATTATCTGTAGACTCAAAACTGTCTTTCCACCATTTCTCCCTGCGGTAACCAAACTAGTCTCTCTCTTCTTAATTAACTTGCCACATCATATTTTATGCCTATGTGGCAGGCTTAGCAGCTATACATGGTGGAGCACTGGGAGAGGCCAAGGCTGGTCATAGTGGGGAGTAACTTATACTGTAACATATTACTATGTTACTCTAAACATCTCTATAAACCGTAAAGGAGGGAGTAGTAACATAGACTAGTGTCATATGCAGAGTATGGGAGCACATGATATTTCCCCGCCCGGACCGATCCCAAGTTGGATTCTCACCTTCCTGGCCCAACAAAAACCCCTCGCCCCTCCCGTGCGTGCTTCCCGCCCAACGCCAGCTGAGCCCGCCACTCCACATTGATGGCAAGTCAGGGCGACGCAACCTCTCACTGCTTCCGCCGTTGAAGCGGCGCGCCGACCGAGGGCACCACCCACTGCATGCCCGGCATTTCAGACTACAAAGTGGAGAGTAACTTTAGAGCAAGTACTACAATTAGATGACATAAGCATGCTATAAGGATTTAAATATAGTATTTGTGCTTAGTTGAAGGAGAGAGAAGAGGAGAGAGAAGAGAAGCGGATTGTAAACTTGTAGCCGGTTGTAGCAGGAGCACCAACAAACTTTGTGAGACAAAAGGTGGGGCCATTATTAATCATATAGTATTTATACTAAAGGGACTAACGGACGCCTTAATTACTCTAGGTTTTTTTGAGACAAACCTTGGTGGGGCTATTATTGACTTGGACATGGGGTTTGGGGGCCAAAGGCCTACTATTATACTTGGTCTTACTCGCACGACCGACCTGACATGCTCTACCCTAGCCGCCGTTGTATCATATGGTTTCGCATCGTTCCAGATCTTAGCGCCGCCACGCAATTCTTCTCCAGCCCTCCTTCCGGCATGCACCGCGAGAAGGGATAGCAGTCCTCCAAACCCCGCCTTTCGTGATCCTGTACGGGAGAGGGGCGATCAGGTTTTTGGGGAGCATACTCCTGTGACTGCTACCAGCAACGACTTCCTCAACGACGGCCTTCTTCCCCAACCTCGGTAACCTCTTCATCAACGACATGAGTGACAACATCAACCACAGCAGTTCTGCTCCCACTGTACAGTATGTGATTCTGTCCTCCTGGTTTAGTCCGCATCATTACTTTGATGTTTGCAATTGTCGTCATGATCTATTTACTGCTGATTCGGATTAAATCTGATAGTAAATTGCTCATATATTCAACAATCCAATCCAAAAACCTGATTATAGGCAATTTACTACAAGTGGTTTTGCTGCACTTTTGAAGCTGCCTACTTTTAAGGGGGTGCAATATAAAAGGTGGCGCACGAGAGCAGTATATTGGTTTCAGATCATGTACTGCTATGACGCCACTAAGGGTAAGCCTGAGGGCGATCTTAATCCTACACAGCAGGAAGCTATTCAGAACATGGATACCCTCTTCAAAGCCGCCATGCTAAGTGTTCTTGAGGATTCCATTGTGGATTCATATATGTCGTTTGACAGCGGCAAAGACATGTGGGCTGCGCTCGAGGCCACATTTGGGCCCTCGGGCGCTGGCAATGAGTTGTACATCATGGAGCAATTCTGTGACTACAAGATGACTGATGAGCGCTCTATTGTTCAGCAGAATCATGAGATACAGTCACTCTCTAAGGAACTTGAGTACTTTAAGTGTGTGTTGCCGGACAAATTTGTTGCTGGGACCATCATTGCCAAGCTTCCACCTTCGTGGAACAATTTTGCTACTTCTCTGAAAAACAAGAGACATGAGTTTTCTGTTTTGGATCTCATTAGCACTCTTAATTTTGAGGAGAAGGCGAGAGCAAAACTTCCAGCCCAACCAGCCCCAAAATAACAAGAACAAATCTCAGGGGAAAGGCAAGTTTGATGCAAAGAACAAGCTGTCACATTCTACCAACTTCAAGAAGAATTCTCATAACGGGAAGGGATACAAACCTCAATTTTGGTAGCACCGCACAAAATTTATATGGCTGCATCTACCTGCTGTCAGCTAACCTCATGGTGCTCTAGGTATTCCTACATTCGTAACTAGGTACAATGACCACCGCAAGATGAAATTAGCTTATTCATATGTTGACTTGCTGAATGTAGTGCGGAACGATCCTGTCATGTGTGGAGGAGCAAACAAGCAGTGCAGCCGAAGGTGGAAATCAACCAAGGACTTATGAAATTATATATAATCTTCCTCAGGCAGGTCAGTATCTCCTTCGTCCAGATGATCGTTAAGGGAGTCCTGGACTAGGGGGTGTCTAGACAGCCGGACGGTCATCGTCAGCCGGATTGTCATCGTCCGCCGCACTCCAAGACTATGAAGGTACAAGATTGAAGACTTCATCCCGTGTCCGGATGGGACTTTCCTTGGCGTGGAAGGCAATCTTGGCGATACGGATATGTAGATCTCCTACCATTGTAACCGACTCTGTGTAACCCTAGCCCTCTCCGGTGTCTATATAAACCGGGGGGCTTTAGTCCGTAGGACACAACAATCATACCATATGCTAGCTTCTAGGGTTTAGCCTCCTTGATCTCGTGGTAGATCCACTCTTGTACTACCCATATCATCAATATCAATCAAGCAGGAGTAGGGTTTTACCTCCATCGAGAGGGCCCGAACCTGGGTAAATACATCGTGTCCCTTGTCTCCTGTTACCATCCGCCTAGACGCAGTTCGGGACCCCCTACCCGAGATCCACCGGTTTTGACACTGACATTGGTGCTTCCATTGAGAGTTCCTCTGTGTCGTCACCGATAGGCTCGATGGCTTGTTCAATCAACAACAACACCGTCCTGGGTGAGACTTTTCTCCCCGGACAGATCTTTGTATCCGGCGGCTTCGCACTGCGGGCCAATTCACTTGGCCATCTAGAGCAGATCGAAAGCTACGCCCCTGACCATCAGGTCAGGTTCGGAAGCCTAAACTTTACGGCCGACATCCACGGGGAATTGATCTTCGACGGACTCGAGCCACAGCCGAGCGTGCCGCGCTGTCACGATGGGCATGATTTAGCTCTGCCGCCGGATAGTGCCTTGGTGGCCACACACGAATCCGCTCCGGTCCTTAGCTCGGAGCCAGTTGCGCAGATCGAGGACCAGTGGCTGGACACCGCCTCGGGGGTTGCAACTTCCACGGCGATAGAGCCGAACACTGACCTTATCCCTTATAAAGCTCGTGACTCCGAGGTGCCGGACTCCCTGCCAGACTCCGAACCTCCTGCGCCCCTGCCAATCGAATCCGATTGGGCGCCGATCGTGGAGATCACCGCCACGGACATCTTTCAGCACTCACCCTTTGGCGACATCCTAAATTCGCTAAAGCATCTCTCGCTATCTGGAGAGCCCTGGCCGGACTATGGCCAGGATGGTTGGGACACGGACGACGAAGAAATTCAAACCCCACCCACCACCCACTTTGTAGCCACTGTCGACGATCTAACCGACATGCTAGACTACGACTCCGAGGACATCGACGGTATGGACGACGATGCCGGAGACGATCAAGAACCAGCGCCTACAAGGCACTGGAAGACCACCCCAACACATGACGTATATATGGTGGATACCCCAAAAGGAAGCGATAATGAGGAACAACAGGGCGCGGCAAAGGATAATCCCGCCGATAAACAACCAAAACAGCGACGCAAGGGCCACCCCAAGCCCCGCCTCAACAAAAACAGCATTCCTAATGACCCAGCAATAGAGCAGGGCAAAGCAGTGGACAACGAACACGCAACCAAGCAACCGTCCGAACAAGACGAATCGGATAATCAATCCATTCTCGGCAAAATCAACAGTCCGGACGACCTAACGCCGGACACACCACCGGAGCATAAGAACCTTCACAAAAGACTCGTCGCCACCGCAAGAAGCCTGAAGAAGGAAAAACGGAAGCTCAAAACAGCGGAAGACATACTCAGAATGAGGTGGAGCAAAGTACTCAATACCGCAGACAAATATGGCAATGGCCATCAATCAAAGAGCTACCCGAAGCGCAAGCTGCTGCCAGAATTTGACAAGGAAGCCATAGAGCCACCACAGTCAAAAATTAAAGAAGCCGCCTGGCCGGATAGACGACCAGATGACAGGCCAAAAGCAACAAGCGGCGCCGCACTCAAGCCGACTCATCACCCTGGGAGACCAGATGGCCCAGTCAGGTCCATTTACGGGCCAAAAAAGAGGGCCCCAGGAAGCAACACAACACGTCAAGTGTTCGAAGACAGCGGCACACCCAAATACAGGGGCGCCGCACACCCACTATGTTTCACCGATGAGGTGCTGGATCATGAATTCCCAGCAGGATTCAAACCCATAAACATAGAGGCATACGACGGAACAACAGACCCTGGAGTCTGGATAGAAGATTACATACTACACATACACATGGCTAGAGGAGATGATCTCCACGCCATAAAATATCTACCCCTCAAGCTCAAAGGGCCAGCTCGGCATTGGCTCAAAAGCCTCCCAGAAAACACTGTTGGAAGTTGGGAAGAGCTCGAGGACGCGTTTAGAGCAAATTTTCAAGGGACTTATGTCCGCCCTCCGGATGCAGATGATCTAAGTCATATAACTCAACAGCCCGGAGAGTCAGCGTGCAAATTCTGGAACAGGTTCCTTACCAAAAAGAACCAAATAGTCGACTGTTCGCACGCGGAAGCCTTAGCAGCTTTTAAACACAACGTCCGTGACGAATGGCTCGCCAGACACCTCGGCCAAGAGAAGCCGAGGACAATGGTCGCGCTGACAAGCCTCATGACCCGCTTTTGCGCGGGGGAGGACAGCTGGCTAGCAAGACGCAGCACCAGCGACCCAAGTACATCTGAGATCAGAGATGGAAACGGAAAATCACGGCGCAGAAAGGATCAGCGCCGGAATAAAGAAAAAACCCCAAAGAATACGGCGGTCAACGCCGGATTCAAAAGCTCGCGGCCAAACAATAAAACACTGCCTCTTAAGGACAACAGTGATGAGCTATCCAAGTTAAACAAAATTTTGGATCGGATATGTCAAATCCACAGTACCTTCGGAAGGCCTGTGAACCACACCCACCGAGATTGTTGGGTTTTTAAACAGTCCGGTAGACTCAATGCCGAACACAAGGGGCTCGATGCGCCAAGCGAGGGCGATGACGAACCTCACCAGCAGAACAACGGAAAACAAAAGGCTTTCCCACATGAAGTCAAAGCAGTAAACTCACTTCATGTGATAGCACGGAAAAATAATGCGGCACCCGTTAAGTTAGGTGTCGCACGGTCCACCCCAGCAGAACCTCGAAGTTGGATGTCAAAACCAATCACTTTCGACCACCTGGATTATTCCAGAAGCATTCGAAATGCAGGATGGACTGCTCTGATATTGGATCCTATAATCGACGGACTACAATTTACACAAGTCCTGATGGACGGCGGCAGCGATTTAAACCTGCTATATCTGAACAGAATCCGCAAGTTGGGGATAGACCTTACTAAAATTCGACGCAGCCGCACTTCCTTTAAAGGAGTGACGCCAGGCCCTTACACCAAGTGCACAGGCTCCTTATTACTAGAAGTTGTGTTCAGGTCACCGGACAACTTCTGACGCGAAAAGCTAATCTTTCATGTCGCCCCATTCAAAAGTAGCTATCAAGCACTACTGGGACGTGAAGCTTTTGTCCACTTTAACGCAATACCACATTACGCGTCTCTTACACTCAAAATGCCCGGTCCACGAGGCATCATTTCATTAAGAGGGTCATTCAAAGACCCCGGACACGGCTAGACGAGTCCGGCATAAATAAGCCAGGGGCTCCCCAGCCGCACACCCCTTCACAATGGGTTGGGCATATAAGCAACAACGAGCTAATATAGGCTCAGCTTTATTAGTTTATTACTATTTTAATTTTTATGCACTTTTCGCACGATTTCTTTTCAAACTAAGTTCCTCTCTTTTTACAAATGAACAACGTGCACGCCCGTCCAGGATAACGGCACAACGGAGACACAGGCGCAGATGTGCAGTAGGGACCCGTTGAAAGGATTCTTTTCAGATTAAGACCCTGCGTAAACCTTTTTTACTGTCTCTTGTTGCTATAATCCCCTGGTTTTTCATGATAACCAGAGAGGAGACTAACGTTTTGGCATCGGCCGCATCAGAGGAACTTGCCCGTACCTGGACACTAGGGGCTTAGGGCATTATTCCGCCCGTTATTATAAAGACCAAACACCTCAGGGAGTGTTCGGCGTCTCGAGTTAGGCCTTATATGCATCAGCTCCGAATCATGTCTTTGGTCAAATGTTGGGTTTGCCGGCTCCTGTGTTTTGCTGCCTTACGTTCCGTATCATCGGCTAACGCGGCACCAGGAGAACTACTGCGATTGTGCCCCAGTTCGGCTGGGCGAGTACCTCAGTAGAGAAAGCCGAAAACTGACTGTCATGATACAGCGAGAGACTGGTCAACCACTCGATCGACCACCGGAATGTTTAGAATTCCTCCGCTTTGACGAAGGACCGTTTCCCGGTCAGGCACATATGCGCCCCGAACTCAGAGAGCGCGGTGCCCCCATGGGCTATATCGTAGCCCCACCCTCGAACTCCAATGGCTAAGTGAAAGTGATAAAGCATTATAGTCCGGTTGCCTCGTTTGCTACGCTCCCACCTCCTTAACAGGACCGAGACGTCGGATTAAGTGTGAAAATGCGCTATTTTTGCGAACACCCCCGCACCTTGTGCGTGGGGGCTGAAGCCGACGACTGCCATCTTTCAGGTTATACATACGTATACATAAATGGCCGCACAGGAGATATTTCAATACTTGAACGCACAAGTACAAAAAGCGCTTATATCATAAACATTGTTTTACAAAATAAAACGTTCATTTGAACGTGACATTTTTCGAGCACTGTGACTCTATTATACAAGCACCACGCAGAACTTCCCCAAAATAGTGCTCGGCAGGTAACCGGCTCTCGTCCGAACTCTGGGTCGCAACAGCGGCGGCATCCATCTCCGTCCAATGTGTCTTCACACGGGCGAGTGCCATCCGTGCACCCTCTATGCAGGCCGACCGCTTGATCTCCTTGATATGCGGCACCACCCCAAGAAATTGCTGCAATAAGCCAAAATAGCTCTTCGGCTTGGGCCTATCCGGCCAGACATGAGTCACGATATCCGTCATGGCAAGCCCGGACAATCTATTCAGCTCAGCCCATTCGGCCAACCGATCGGTCAGCGGAAGTGAACGATCCGGACTATGGAATTGAGACCAAAACAGCTCTTCCGTCTTGTGATCCTTCTGGCTCCGGAAGTGCACAACGGCATCCGCCGCACTTGCCGCTAAATCCATATAAGGATCCTCCGGACCACACAGCTGGCCAAGTTGGGCATACTTGGGATCCGTAAACCTTCGGCGCGGCAGAAAGGGCTTGCCAGCCACAATGTCTCCGGCTTGGCGCAACTCCTTCTTTATAGCCCGCATTGCAGATCGGGCGTCCTTGGCTTCGGCGGTGGCCTTCCCCGGGTCTTCCCGCTCCGATAGGCGCTCCTTTTCAAGAGCATCAGTGCGGTCGGTAGCATTTTTTAACTTCACGGCCATTTTGGCCATCTCTTCCCTGCTTCGGCAATGCTCAGCCCTTTCGGCTTCTAACTCCTCGGCCGCCCTCAAGGCTGCCGCATTACTCCTTCTGGCTTGCTCCTTGGCTTGAGCAAGTTCGGCCCGAAGGCTCTCCATAGCAGCAGCACCATGTGCGTCAAGCACAAATATTATAAGAGATGGGCTTCGGCTCCCTTACTAGGTGACTGTGGAGAAAAAAATTACCTTGCGATTCGTCAAGTCGCCTGTTGATTAGCGCGATGTCAACATCCGCAACGTCGAGTTGCCGCTTCAGTTCGGCAACTCCATCAGTCCGGCTGGCCCCCGGATGATCCGCCACCTGCATAGGAATAGCGAAGATTGAAACCTGCGATTTTGATCCTCGGCACGCTGTCGCTTTCGACAACCTACCGAGTCTTAGGGGCTACTATCTATACAGGGCGCACTTCTATGTGCAAAACTGTCAAAAGGTGTGTCATTTTTACGTACCTCAAACCCCGCCAGCAAACTCCTGACGGCATTATGTAATCCGATTTCGGCGGACGAAATCCTTCCAATCACCATATTCATCAATGCATGGTGATCTTATGAGATGGACGCCCTCTCAAGCAGATCATTCAGCTCCCCCGGCCGAACACCAATCGGCACCGAACTCTTCGGCTCTGCCGGGCTCGGGGATACCCTCCGTGATGACACTTCTGGATCGTCCGCCCTATCCGACGGCGCAGCAGACGGAGGCGTCTCACTCTCCATCATCTCCGGACGAAGGTCCCCCGAAGACGAGCTCATCTGAGAAGGTCGGAGATCCAAACTACAAGGTAAAGCTTCGGTTATCCTCAGAAGCACAAATAAGGATGTCTCTTATTACTAAACTCCCTTTTTTCTACTTACGGCTCGCTGGAGGGCTGATTCTTTAGGGGAGACTATGCGGCCGGGACCTCCCCGGACGCAGGATCCTCTGGTGAAGATTTCTTCCCCCGCTTAGGGGCTTTGGCCTCCGGGTCTCCGGAGGCGGTCCTCTTCTCCCCCTAGAGGGAGGGATTCTCGGTCCCCCCCCCCCTTCTTCAAGCGCCTCCTTGGGTGAGGCGGTAGCTCCCTTATCTTCCCCTTCGCCTTCTTCTGAAGGCGCAACCTCCAACATCCTGACCAGTATGGGATCCGGCACGGTCTCTGGGAGGGGGGCCGGACATCGTATCAGTTTTGCTTGCGCTATCCACTCCTGTTTAGAAGGACATCGGTCAAAAGACGAATCATGGAAAGGCAAACAAACGGTATGTTCGGACTCGGAGCTACTTACTTATGTATCCGGGCGATTGCAGCTCAGGCAGGCGTCCTCGGTCAATTCCGGACACGCCACTTGTGGTCTGAAGAATAATTTGTACATCTCCATGGGTGTCATACCCATGAAGTGTTGAAGAATCCGTGGTCCCTCCGGATTAAATTCCCACAGCCGGAGAGGGCGGCGTTTGCAGGGCAGGAGACGCCTAATCAGCATGACCTGCATTACCACTACCAGATCGATCTCCCTCGCTTGGAGGTCTCGAATCCGGCCCTGCAGAAGGGGCACGTCCTTTGGTGACCCCCAGTTGAGCCCTTGGTTGACCCACGACATCAACCGTCGTGGAGGTCCCGAGCGGAATAAGGGCGGCGGCTTCTGCCTGCTGCCCTTCGGAGCGGTGATATAGAACCACTCCCGCCGCCACAAGCCGAGCTCCTCTTGGAAGGAGCCCTCGGGCCACGGGGCATCAGACCTCTTGCTTACGGCCGCCCCGCCGCACTCTGCTTGACGCCCCCCGGTCATCTTCGGCTCCACATTGAAGGTCTTCAGCCACAGGCCGAAGTGGGGAGTGACGCGGAGGAAGGCTTCGCAGACGACAATAAATGCGGAAATATGGAGGATGGACTCCGGGGCCAAGTCATGGAATTCCAACCCATAGTAGAACATGAGCCCTCTCACAAAAGGATCCGTCGGGAAGCCTAAACCCCGAAGAAGGTGGGATACAAAGACGACATACTCGCCGGGCTCGGGGGTGGGGATGGCCTGCCCTTCGGCGGGCAGCCTGTGCGAAATCTCGTAAGACAGGTACTTGGCCTCTCGCAACTTTAGCACGTCCTCCTCCGTGACGGAGGAGGGCATCCACCGGCCCTGAAGGTCGGAGCCGGACATTGTTGAAGGTCCGAAGCGCTCGAATCTGGGGCTCTGGGTGTTGGAACTTGGAGCAAGGAGAGGATTCGATGGAAGATTGAAGAAAAGAAACGAGCCTTGGTCCTATTATAAAGAGGGAGAATACCAAGAGCCGTCTCCGTGACTGTTCGGGACTCGCCTTCGACAGAGGAGGCATGGCGACGAGCGCGGTTGGGTTACCCACGTCCGTATTGATGAGAATCCCAGAATAAGGGGAACACGATCTCTGCTTCGACAAGACGTGCCAAGGAAACCACTTCGCTAAATGCGCTGAGGTGGTATAGTAAAAAACGATTCAAGTAAAGGCTTGGTAGTGGTGTGACGTCATGCCGCAAAATACGTCAGCAGATTGAACTTGTGTACATGTTATTCTCTCTACGGTGGAATGTGGAATTTATTTTGCAGGGCCGGACACTATCCTGGTGTTCACAATCTTCTATGGATTATTCGGAGGAGGAACCCGCCTTGCAATGTCGAACATTATGCGCGCCGGACTCATTGTCATTGAAGCCAGGTTCAGAGGCTACTGAGGGAGTCCTGGACTAGGGGGTGTCCGGACAGCCGGACTGTCATCGTCAGCCGGACTGTCATCGTCCGCCGAACTCCAAGGCTATGGAGATACAAGATTGAAGACTTCGTCCCGTGTCCGGATGGGACTTTCCTTGGTGTGGAAGGCAAGCTTGGCGATACGGATATGTAGATCTCCTACCATTGTAACCGACTCTGTGTAACCCTAGTCCTCTCCGGTATCTATATAAACCGGGGGGCTTTAGTCCGTAGGACACAACAATCATACCATAGGCTAGCTTCTAGGGTTTAGCCTCCTTGATCTCGTGGTAGATCCACTCTTGTACTACCCATATCATCAATATCAATCAAGCAGGAGTAGGGTTTTACCTCCATCGAGAGGGACCGAACCTGGGTAAAAACATCGTGTCCCTTGTCTCCTGTTACCATCCGCCTAAACGCAGTTCGGGACCCCCTACCCGAGATCAACCGGTTTTGACACCGACAATCGTGTTTTGTGATGCCGAGCTATTGATATGGGCTACTGTTGTGCAACACCGTTTAAGTATACCTACTGTTTTCCTATCTTTTCAGATTTAGGACAATGAATATGATTTCAGGGGAACGCGCAATATGGACTCATGTTGAGTCATCTCTATTGCCTCATGTGTTTGCTGCAAATGTGTCAGCATCAAATGCAAGATGAGGCAGCTACCGAGCTGTGGAGTTGCCAACATGCTCAAAGTGGTTGCAACATTGAGAAGAAACAAGCATGCCTAGGAAATTAATGCGTGAGCAGGGAGGCCCTTTTCTCAGAGAAGCATCGACCGATTTTCTTTATTTCCACACCTTCTCACAACTTTGTATTGGTTATAGTACGGTGAACCATTGAGATGCATAAACATGCTGAACTTTTGTTCTCCTGAATGTTAGTATGCATACTGTATCTTCTGAAGCTTAGTTTAATGTGAGTGTCTGCATCTAGTACCGCATCCTCTAATTTGGTGGATGCACACAGAGAAAATAAATCTCCTTAATTTACTCAATCACCACCCTATTAAATAGGCCTGGTAACAAACCAGGCGCATGCAGTTGCCGGCGGGCACATGCATCCTGCATGCATGGCCAGTCAGCCAAGTCCATGCGCCAGCTCCAATGCAGCAACGCAAAAGAAGAGAGTGGTTCTTGGGAAAAAGCGAGTAGTTAGTGCTGCGGGCCTTATAAACACGAATAGCTCGCTCTCCCGCTTCCGTCTCCCCCACCCCCATTCCCCCCGCTCCCCAATCTTCCTCACTCTTCCAGAAAACCCCCGCTCACCTTCTTCCTCACTCGTACATAAAACGCATGCTCCTCATCTTCCACTCCTACAGAAATCCCTAGCCCTCCTTCTTCCCCACTCGCACTGCCACTAGGCTCGTCTCTAGCTACTCTGCTCAAACCCGT
>NC_057795.1:273131872-273145287 GCF_018294505.1 Triticum aestivum | reverse complement strand
TGAGGAACCGGTAGAATCTCCGGTGGACCGCATCAGCGATCTCCCGGACGTCATCCTTGAGGAGATCATCTCGCTTCTCTCCACCAAGGATTGCTGCCACACACAAGTCCTCTCAACTTGGTGGCGCACCGCGCCCCTCAATCTCGACTGTCGTCAGATATCTGTCCTTCCTGAATTTGATCTCCTTAGAGCCATCGTCTCTTCTCACCAGCAGGGCCCTGTTCAATGCCTCTGCATCCTGACACGCTACCTGCTGTCCATACCCGGCAAGGTGGACGCTTGGCTGACATCCCCTGAATTTGAAAACTCCAGCAGTTTGAGTTGTACCATTACCACAAAAGTTTCATACCACGAACACACCAAGAATTCATGCCCACACCACCGTTGTCCATCTCGCGGTTTTCCTCCTCTCTCCACATCGCCACCTTTGCCCGGTGCCATCTGCTACGTCTTGAGCTTGCGTTGGTTTTCCTTGAAGTGCAAAGGGTGATGCAGCAATAGTAGCATAAGTATTTCCCTCAGTTTTGAGAAACAAAGTATCAATCCAGTAGGAGGCTCCTCAAAAGTCCCACGCACCGACACAAACAAACAAGAACTCGCAACCAACGCAATAAAGGGGTTGTCAATCCCTTCATGGCCACTTGCGAAAGTGAGATCTGATAGAGATAAAATGATAAGATAAATATATTTTTGGTATTTTATAATATAGATTGGAAAAGTAAAGATGCAAATAAAAGTAGATTGAAAGCTTATATGACAAGAGATAGACCCGGGGGACATAGGTTTCACTAGTGGCTTCTCTCAAGACAGCATAAGTATTACGGTGGGTGAACAAATTACTGTCGAGCAATTAATAGAAAAGCGAATAATTATGAGATTATCTAGGCATGATCATGTATATAGGCATCACATCCGTGACAAGTAGACCAACTCTTGCCTCCATATACTACTATTACTCCACACATCGACCGCTATCCAGCATGCATCTAGAGTATTAAGTTCATAAAGAAGAGAGTAACGCATTAAGAAAGATGACATGATGTAGAGGGATAAACTCATGCAATATGATATAAACCCCATCTTTTTATCCTCGATGGCAACAATACAATACGTGCCTTGCTGCCCCTGCTGTCATTGGGAAAGGACACCGCAAGATTGAACCCAAAGCTAAGCACTTCTCCCATTGCAAGAAAGATCAATCTAGTAGGCCCAACCAAACTGATAATACGAAGAGACTTGCAAAGATAACTTAATCATATAAAAGAATTCAGAGGAGATTCAAATATTTCTCATAGATAAACTTGATCATAAACCAACAATTCATCGGATCTCGACAAACACACCGCAAAAAGAGTTACATCGAATAGATCTCCAGGAGAATCAAGGAGAACATGGTATTGAGATTAAAAGATAGAGAAGAAGCCATCTAGCTAATAACTATGGACCCGAAGGTCTATGGTAAACTACTCACAACTCATCGGAGAGGCTATGGTGTTGATGTAGAAGCCCTCAGTGGTCGATTCCCCCTCCGGCGGAGCGCCGGCGAACGCTCCAAGATGGGATCTCACGGATACAGAAGGTTACGGTGGTGGAAATAGTTTTTCGTGGTCCCCTTTGATGTTA
This sequence comes from Triticum aestivum, assembly GCF_018294505.1. Taxonomy (NCBI): domain Eukaryota; kingdom Viridiplantae; phylum Streptophyta; class Magnoliopsida; order Poales; family Poaceae; genus Triticum; species Triticum aestivum. The sequence continues at coordinate 273,143,664 of NC_057795.1, read as the reverse complement.
TCGGGGTACGTGGGTATATATAGGAGGAAGAAGTAGGTCGGTGGACGCCCGAGGGGCCCACGAGATAGGAGGCACGCCCAGTAAGGGGCGCCCTACACCCTCGTGGCTTCCTCGATTGCTTCTTGACTTGCACTCCAAGTCCTCTGGATCACATTCATTCCAAAAATCACGCTCACGAAGGTTTCATTCCATTTGGACTCTGTTTGATATTCCTTTTCTTCGAAACACTGAAATAGGCAAAAAAACAGCAATACGGGTTGGGCCTCCGGTTAGTAGGTTAGTCCCAAAAATGATATAAAAGTGTAAAGTAAAGCCCATAAACATCCAAAACGGGTAATATAATAGCATGGAACAATCAAAAATTATAGATACGTTGGAGACGTATCACCATCTACCATTCAATCCGGTACAAATGCTTCGACTCCCAGTGCTAAAAAAACTTCCACTTGTGTTGGTTTATCTGTCGGAGGCCTCACTACACAGCATCATCCACTCCAGTTGCCCTGCCCTAGAGCGCTTGCTGATTGTTTTGGGAATAGAAATCCGTATCAGTTGTCTGCAAATAAAGTCGCCTCACCTTAAAAGCATTGGATTTTGTTTTGAAGGATAGCAACTCATCATCGAAGATGCCCCTTCACTTCAAAGGTTGCTCCTTGATAATTGTTATACACCTTCAAAAATAATTGTCGTCTCTGCGCCCAAACTGGAGACCTTGGGTGTAATTCGTGACCCGTTTAATAATCACAAGGAGTTGGTGTTTGGCTCCTCACTTTTTCACGTACCGTATATTATCATCTACACATTTGTAATCATATGTTGCATTTTTAATTTGTGTGCATAAGTTTTATATCATCTTGGAGTACACTTTGGGTACTAATATTATGTTATATGCTCAATGAAGAGTTCGTCCATTGATAGCCTATCAATGTTGCTCGATTCTGTCAAGATCATATATATCAGAATGTTTAGTTTTGATCTGGACATAATTATTGGCTTGCTGCGATGCTTTCGATCTCTGGAGAATTTATATAGAGAGGTGATGATTTCATGCACATTGAAAGCCCATATATATTGTACTAGAATTAACTGTTCAGTTGTCGTTCTTTCGACATACTCTTTTTTCACACCTTAACTGTTTTCAATCTTTATGTCTACTTAGGCAGAACCACATGGAGAAAAACATATAAACAATCGGTGGCGTAATAAGCACCAGGATTTTCTCAGTTCTCATGACATTCGTTTGAGGGCAATAACAATGGAACGATATGCATCCAACCAGGCAAACAGAAGCTTTGTCACATTCTTCCTGTTGAATGCGAGGTTACTATTGTCCATGAGGCTTATTTTTTACTGCAAGAGATTTCTCATGGATGGACATGTTGAACAGCAAAAAAAGAAGTTTTAGGTGGACAAATGGGCTTCTAAACGTTCTCGGCTTCTATTTACAACAAGTTGTAGTCATCCTGAAAAAAAAATTTTTGCACAGGATGTTGATTTTATGGATCAGACCGATCCATTTGTTTGTGACTGCAAAAAAGTGGTTGGGTTAGATGTTACTGTCACGTTCAATCTGGGTTTTGTCTAAAAATTTGATGAACAATTAATCCTTGGGCTTTTTGTACCATTTGTATGCTTGAGTTGCATGTTTTTGCCCTCGTACTCCCCTCCACCTGCCACTACACTGCCACATCTTCCACGGCTGCTATTTGTTCCCATCTGAGGCCTCGCCGTCGTTCTCCGCCTTGGTTCGCTCGCTGTGCCCGCTGCCGTCTGGCGTTGTCAACATGGTCAACAACCAAGAGGAATCAGGAGATGATTGTACATGGAGAGGCTGACAGTAGGGACCCACCAGGGTCATTGCATTTGGCAAGCAGGTGCCTCGTTATTACAAGCCAAAAAAATACTTCCTCCTAATTGTTTGACAACTAGGTCCCACACCATTGTCAATGTAGTCAATAAACGATAAAATTACACAATGAGCGGGTAATACCAGGGACCTAGCAGCTCGCTAGTTATTTTTTAGTTTCAGAGACGGACCTCAACTGCGCGCTGTGCGGGGGTTGTGGCCCATCTAGCCCACGCTTATGCTTTTATTAAGCACATGACGTTCCCAGTTGATATATTTTTTCTTTCCAAAAATGCCTTGCCCAGTTCTTTTTTTGGAGAATACCAAAACCGAGGTCTACTTGCTTTTCTCAACCCTGCTGGGCTACAAATCTTTCTAGACGAGGAGGGATGTAAGTAGTAAGAAATGGGCTTCCCCAGAAAATGGGCTATAAGTTGTAAGAAATGGGATGTAAATTTTTAAACCAAAGCCAACCGGCAGTTGCATTAAAATATCATTTTTTTCTCAGGATTTCTCTACTCTCTACTCTTATAAAAACCAAAGCCAACTGGCAATTACATTGAAATATCATCTTTTCTCCCACAAGATAAGCTACTCATACAAATGCATCTTCATGTTCCGTGCAACGAACGGGCATCTTGCTAGTTAAGATTCTAAATTTCATTCATTTTTTGCGGAGAATTGTTTTTCGAATTTTATTTTGATATAATTTTTTGAAAATTATTTTTAACGTGACTCGAAATTTCGTGATTAAAAGAGTTCGGACCCCACCGAATTATGCAAATTTTCGTTGAATTTTTAGCAGTGCCCAGAATATATGGTCTGTAATGCTAATAAAAGAATATGGACTTCAAATATCCTTAAGAATTACCAAATGGGTTGTAAATTATTGAAAATAATGGCTAATGGGTTGTATGCTATTTTCCACAGATTTGGAGGCTGACTTCTGGGCCTACTAGGTAGACGATGACGTTGTCCTAAAAAAATTATGACGCGTACGCAAGGCTTTGTCAACTTAGTCAACACACAACAGTGATTGTTGGATGCCCATCCAACGGCCGCCGTGCTTCTTCAATCTCTGTTCTTCCTGCTCTAGCCGCCCAAACCAGCGCCGGCGGGACTGCCTGCTCCCTCCTCCCGTGGCTGGCTGTGCTGCCGCCAGGCCATCCCTCTAACCACCCACACATCCTGTTATTTTCTGGCGACGTCAGCCTCACCCCGCAGCCGACCAGTCAGTGCTCGTACTCCCCTCATCGTGGACATCCGCTGCGGTTGCTTCGCCGGCTCCGGGTAGTTCTCTTCGTGGGCCTCACCCTCGTCCACCGCGTTTGTGCTCTCGGCGTGGCGAGGTCAACATGGTCAACAAACAACAGCCCTCAGAAGAGGTTGACAGTAGGGGCCCACACAGGGAAATGCCTCCCTATTATGCGCAAAATAATGATTCCTCCACCTGATAGCTCGGACCCACCGGAAGGGCCTCTGTATTTCACGTAAAAAAACGTACCCCCCGCTGTCAGCTCGGACCCACCGGAAGTGCCTCCTTATTACGCACAAAAAAAATAATCCCCCTGCTAGCTGGGACTCACCTTGGTGGGAGGCTGACTTGTGGGACTAATAAGCTGACAGGGACGGAGGGCTTTGTCAACTTAGTTAATATGAACGATTCTAGCTCCAGTGACCGTACGATGTCCATCCAACGGCTGATGTCTACTACACAACCTTCTTCTTGTAGACGTTGTTGGGCCTCCAAGTCCAGAGGTTTGTAGGACAGTAGCAAATTTCCCTCAAGTGGATGACCTAAGGCATATCAATCCGTGGGAGGCATAGGATGAAGATGGTCTCTCTCAAACAACCCTGCAACCAAATAACAGAGTCTCTTGTGTCCCCAACACACCCAATACAATGGCAAATTTTATAGGTGCACTAGTTCGGCAAAGAGATGGTGATACAAGTGCAATATGGATGGTAGATATAGGTTTTTGTAATCTGAAAGTATAAAAACAGCAAGGTAACTAATGATAAAAGTGAGCGTAAACGGTATTGCAATGGTAGGAAACAAGGCCTAAGGTTCATACTTTCACTAGTGCAAGTTCTCTCAACAATAATAACATAATTGGATCATATAACTATCCCTCAACATGCAACAAAGAGTCACTCCAAAGCCACTAATAGCGGAGAACAAACGACGAGATTATGGTAGGGTACGAAACCACCTCAAAGTTATCCTTTCTGCTCAATCTATTCAAGAGTCTGTAGTAAAATAACACGAAGCTATTCTTTCCGTTCGATCTACATAGAGTTCGTACTAGAATAACACCTTAAGACACAAATCAACCAAAACCCTAATGTCACCTAGATACTCCATTGTCACCTCAAGTATCCGTGGGCATGATTATACGATATGCATCACACAATCTCAGATTCATCTTATTCAACCAACACAAAGTACTCCAAAGAGTGCCCCAAAGTTTCTATCAGAGAGTCAAGACGAAAACGTGTGCCAACCCCTATGCATAAGTTCATTGAACCCGCAAGTTGATCACCAAAACATACATCAAGTAGATCACGTGAATATCCCATTGTCACCACAGATAAGCACGGCAAGACATACATCAAGTGTTCTCAAATCCTTAAAGACTCAATCCGATAAGATAACTTCAAAGGGAAAACTCAATCCATTACAAGAGAGTAGAGGGGGGAGAAACATCATAAGATCCAACTATAATAGCAAAGCTCGTGATACATCAAGATCGTGCGAAGGCAAGAACACGAGAGAGAGAGAGAGAGAGAGAGAGAGAGAGGGGGAGATCAAACACATAGCTACTGGTACATACCCTCAGCCCCGAGGGTGAACTACTCCCTCCTTGTCATGGAGAGCGCCGGGATGATGAAGATGGCCACCGGTGAGGGATGCCCCCCTCCGGCAGGGTGCGGGAACGGGCTCCCGAGAGGTTTTTGGTGGCTATAGAGGCTTGCGGCGGTGGAACTCCCGATCTATTGTGTTCCCCGGAGGTTTTAGGGTATATGGACTTATATAGGCGAAAGAAGTCGGTCGGGAGAGCCACGAGGGTGGAGGGCGCGCCCAGGGGGGTGGGCACGCCCCCTGCCTCGTGGCCTCCTTGAAGCTTCCCTGACTTCAGCTCCACGTCTCCTGGATCACGTTCGTTCCAAAAATCATGCTCCCAGAGGTTTCATTCCGTTTGGACTCCGTTTGATATTCCTTTTCTTCGAAACACTGAAATAGGCAAGAGAACAGCAATATGGGTTGGGCCTCTGGTTAATAGGTTAGTCCCAAAAATAATATAGAAGTGTATAATAAAGCCCGTCAATATCCAAAACAGATAATATAATAGCATGAATGCTTGATAAATTATAGATACGTTGGAGACGTGTCAGCATCCCCAAGCTTAATTCCTGCTCATCCTCGAGTAGGTAAATGATAAAAGAAAGAATTTATGAAGGGTGAATGCTAGCTGATGCACAAGTTTGATCAATGATAATTTCAATCACCTTTTCTAGCATCATTATATGTCATAATAGTAGTTCATCTCATAAAACTTCTCAAGATCAAGTAACAAGGTATTCACATGTTAAAGCATAGACCATAAACTTTCTTGAAAACTAGCAAACTTCATTCTTATTCATCAAACAATTACAATTCATCTTATTTTCAGGAAGGGTCTATGTCAGAGCTTTGATTTAGCAAACTCCACATACTCAACTATCATATAGTCTTCCATGATTGCTACCACTCAAAGCATATTCTTAGAACAAATAGCATCCATCGAACACAGAGAAAGATAGGGGCTTAGTGTTTTGCCTCCCAACTCACCTATCATATAGATAATTGTCAACAATAATAATTCATGATCAAATATATTTGCATGGCTATATATGCTTAGATCTTTCCCCAACACATGCTGCTTGCCAACTAAAGAGTAGGTAGGAATGAGAAGGAATACTACTGACTCTTGCATAAAAGTAAAAGATAGGCCCTTCGCAGAGGGAAGCAGGGATTTGCAGACGTGCCAGAGCTCGATTTTGAAATAGAGATGAAAATAATTTTGAGAGGTATGCTTTCATTCTCAACATAACAACCAAGAGTTCCCAATATCTTCCATACTACATACATTATAGGCGGTTCCCAAACAGAATGGTAAAGTTTCTACTCCCCCTCCACCAACAATCACACTCCACGGCTTGTCCGAAACAACGGGTGCCTTCCAACTAACATCAATCCTGGGGGAGTTTTGTTTGCAATTATTTTGATTTGATTTTGATCTTTTGATCATGGGACTAGGCATCCCGGTTACCAGCCATTTTTCTCGTGAATGATGAGCAGAGTCCACTCATTGTGAGAATAACCCACCTAGCATGGAAGATACTGACAGCCCCTAGTCGCTACATGAGTGATTCGGGCATACAAAATAGATTATTATTTGAAGGTTTAGAGTTTGGCACTTGCAAATTTACTTGGAACGGCAGGTAAATAACGCATATAGGTAGGTATGGTGGAAACTCATGGGAGAAACTTGGTTCAAGGGATTTGGATTCACAAGCAGTATTCCCGCTTAGTACAGATATTTTGGCTAGCAAAGGATTCTAAACAGCAAGCACCACATGTTGGATGATCTATAACAATATAACTTCTACACAAATATACCCAAGCATAACTCATTTTATTGTCTTCCTTGTCCAACTTCAACTAATTTGCTCAAGTTTGAAAATAATTAATGGGGCTCACGATCATAGAAGATGTCCAAGATAGTATATTTATATGTGAAACCTCTCTTCCTTCAATATTCTTTCATGAATTGTTCAAGTGACCAATACTATGTTTCTTAACTTTCAATAAATTTTCCACCTATACTTCTTATATGTGAAGTCATTACTCCGCATGGAATAAGCATGTGAAACATGTATAATTTCAGATTTATGACATTCAACCATTTACTCATAGGATATAAGTGAAGCACACGAGTAAATGACAAACTACTCCAAAAAGATATAAGTAAAGATCAATGAGTAGTTAAATAATTGTGTAGCTATGTGAAGACTCTCTCTCATTTAAGAATTTCAGATCTTGGTATTTTATTCAAACAGCAAGCAAAACAAAATAAAATGACATGACGCTTCAAGCAAAACATATATCATGTGGTGAATAAAAATATAGCTCCAAGTAAAGTTACTGATAAACGAAGACGAAAGAGAGGATGCCTTTCGGGGCATCCCCAAGCTTAGGCTTTTGGTTGTCCTTGAATATCTTGAGGTGCCATGGGAATCCCCAAGCTTAGGCTCTTGCCACTCCTTATTCCATAGTCCATCGAATCTTTAACCAAAACTTGAAAACTTCACAACACAAAATTTAACAGAAAACTCGTAAGCTCCGTTAGTATAACAAAATAAACCACCACTTAGGTACTGTTATGAACTCATTATAAATTCATATTGGTGTAATATCTACTGTATTCCAACTTCTCTATGGTTCATACCCTCCGTTACTACTCATAGATTCATCAAAATAAGCAAACAACACATAGAAAACAGAATCTGTCAAAAACAGAACAGTCTGTAGTAGTCTGTATCAAACGTATACTTATGGAGCTCCAAATATTCTACAAAATTAGGAAAACCTGAGAAATTGATGTACCAATCAAGATCAAGAATAATCAGATCAAAAGCACATTTCTGTGAATTATAAAAACTAATTACTGGGTGCAAAAGTTGCTGATTTTCAGCAGGATCAACACAACTATCACCGCAAGCTATCCTAAAGGTCTTACTTGGCACTTATTGAAAGAAAAGCTATAAAACATGATTACTATAGTAGAATAATCATGTTAACACACAAAAACAGTAAAGGTAAATATTGGGTTATCTCACAAGAAGCACTTTTCTTTAATGCCTTTTAGCTAGGCATGATGATGACAATGACGCTCACATAAAAGATAAGAATTGAAATATAACGGGAGCATCATGAAGCATATGACTAGCACATTTAAGCCTAACACAATTCCTATGCATATGGATTTTGTGAGCAAACAACTTATGGGAACAAGAATCAACTAGCATAGGAAGGTAAAACAAGTATAGCTTCAAGATTTTCAACACATAGAGAGGAAACTTGATATTATTGCAATTCCTACAAGCATATGTTCCTCCCTCATAACAGTTTTCAGTAGCATCATGAATGAATTCAACAATATAACCAGCACATAAAGCATTCTTTTCATGATCTACAAGCATAAGAAATTTACTACTCTCCACATAAGCAAGTTTATTCTTTATGGCATACGTATCATCACAATAATCATCATAAATAGGAGGCATGCTTTAATCATAATAAATTTGCTCATCAAAACTTGGGGGACTAAACATATCATCTTCATCAAACATAGCATCCCCAAGCTTGTGGCTTTGCATATCATTAGCATCAAGGATATTCAAGGAATTCATACTAACAACATTGCAATCATGCTCATCATACAAAGATCTAGTACCAAACATTTTAATGCATTCTTCTTCTAGCAACTGAGCACAATTTTCCTTTCCATCATTTTCACGAAAGATATTAAAAAGATGAAGCATATGAGGCAAACTCAATTCCATTTTTTTGTAGTTTTCTTTTATAGACTAAACTAGTGATAAAACAAGAAACAAAAAGATTCGATTGCAAGATCTAAAGATATACCTTCAAGCACTCACCTCCCCGGCAACGGCGCCAGAAAAGAGCTTGATGTCTAGTACACAACCTTCTTCTTGTAACGTTGTTGGGCCTCCAAGTGCAGAGGTTTGTAGGACGGTATCAAATTTCCCTCAAGTGGATGACCTAAGGTTTATCAATCCGTGGGAGGCGTAGGATGAAGATGGTCTCTCTCAAACAACCCTGCAACCAAATAACAAAGAGTCTCTTGTGGCCCCAACACACCCAATACAATGGCAAATTTTATAGGTGCACTAGTTCGGCGAAGAGATGGTGATACAAGTGCAATATGGATGGTAGATATAGGTTTTTGTAATCTGAAAATATAAAAACAGCAAGGTAACTAATGATAAAAGTGAGCGTAAACGGTATTGCAATGGTAGGAAACAAGGCCTAAGGTTCATACTTTCACTAGTGCAAGTTCTCTCAACAATAATAACATAATTGGATCATATAAAAATCCCTCAACATGCAACAAAGAGTCACTCCAAAGCCACTAATAGCAGAGAACAAATGAAGAGATTATGGTAGGGTACGAAACCACCTCAAAGTTATCCTTTCTGCTCAATCTATTCAAGAGTCCATAGTAAAATAACACGAAGCTATTCTTTCCGTTTGATCTATCATAGAGTTCATACTAGAATAACACCTTAAGACACAAATCAACCAAAACCCTAATGTCACCTAGATACTCAATTGTCACCTCAAGTATCCGTGGGCATGATTATATGATATGCATCACACAATCTCAGATTCATCTTATTGAACCAACACAAAGTACTTCAAAGAGTGCCCCAAAGTTTCTATCGGAGAGTCGAGGCGAAAACGTGTGCCAACCCCTATGTATAAGTTCATTGAACCCGCAAGTTAATCACCAACACATACATCAAGTAGATCACGTGAATATCCCATTGTCACCATAGATAAGCACGGCAAGACATACATCAAGTATTCTCAAATCCTTATAGACTCAATCCGATAAGATAACTTCAAAGGGAAAACTCAATCCATTACAAGAGAGTAGAGGGGGAGAAACATCATAAGATCCAACTATAATAGCAAAGCTCGCGATACATCAAGATCGTGTGATGTCAAGAACACAAGAGAGGGAGATCAAACACATAGCTACTGGTACATACCCTCAGCCCCGAGGGTGAACTACTCCCTCCTCGTCATGGAGAGCGCCGGGATGATGAAGATGACCACCGATGAGGGATCCCCCTCCGATAGGGTGCTGGAACGGGCTCCCGAGAGGTTTTTGGTGGCCACAGAGGCTTGCGGCAACGGAACTCCCGATCTATTGTGTTCCCCGAAGGTTTTAGGGTATATGGACTTATATAGGCGAAAGAAGTCGGTCGGGAGAGCCACGAGGGGCCCATGAGGGTGGAGAGCGCGCCCAAGGGGGTGGGCGGGCCCCCTGCCTCGTGGCCTCGTCAAACCTTCCCTAACTTCAGCTCCACGTCTCCTAGATCACGTTCGTTCCAAAAATCATGCTCTCGAAGGTTTCATTCTGTTTGGACTCCGTTTATTATTCCTTTTCTTCGAAACACTGAAATAGGCAAGAAAACAGCAATATGGGCTGGGCCTCCAGTTAATAGCTTAGTCCCAAAAATAATATAAAAGTGTATAATAAAGCCCGTAAACATCCAAAACAAATAATATAATAGCATGAATGCTTCATAAATTATAGATACGTTGGAGACGTATCAACGGCTGTAGTGCTTCTTCAACCTCTGGTCTTCGTGCTCCAGCCGCCCAAAGCAGCGCCGGTCGTGCCGCATGCTCCTGCCTCCCGTGGCCGGCTGTGCTGCCGCGAAGGCCTCACCGCCCCCTACTATTCCCACCGCTGGCCAGGCCCTGCGGCGACGGCAGCCTCACACCGCCACCAAACCAGTGAACCTTCGTACTCCTCTCTGCACGGGCTTCCACTTCCGAGTCTTTCCGGCTCCGCGTCATCCCCTTCCCAGGCCTCGCCGTCGTCCATCGCCCTGGTGCTCTCCACGCGGTGTTGTCAACGTGGTCAAGGAATGACTTCCGTCGGAAGAGTACTATACGTGGAGAGGCTAACAGCTGGGTCCACGGCGGCCGCAAGGAAGTGCCTCCTTATTACACACAAAATAATTATTCCTCCACCTGACAGCAGGGACCCACCGGACGGGCCACCGTATTTCATGAAAAAAACATTTCCCCCCTGACTATTGGGACCCACCAGCTACATCTTCGCACGCAAGGAAGTGCGTCCGGGCAAAAGAAATTATTCGCCCCCTGACTGTTGGGACCCACCAGCTACATCTTCGCACGCAAGGAAGTGCCTAACAATCAGACCCGCCTGGTCGAAGCGTACGTAGCGCTGTCATTCTGGTCGCGAACATGTACGTACATACTGGTTGATGTACAGGCGCGCACGTGTCGTAGTAGAGGCACGCAGGTGTCGTAGTAGAGGCGCGCACGTAGCATGTACACGTACGTACAACGGCCAGGGTGCAAGAAAGTAAATACGGCCACGTACGTACATACGAGCGGGCTCTTGAACGCCTACTCATGCATACTTACAGCCATGGCTCATGTACATGGCTAGGTCGGAACTGAGAAACTGCGTCATCTTCGTGTTCATGGGGAGGCAACGGAATGCGTCGTGTTCATGGGGAGGCAACAGAATGTGTCGTGTTAATCGGGAGGCAACGGAACGCGTGGGAGCCAACCAGCTTGGACGGAACAGGCGATGGAAACGAAGCCTGGTGTACCACAGAACATAGGAAACGGCCTTGTGTTTGACCGGCCACGTTCAAAACGGGATCCTGTTCGTCGGGAGGGGTCTGGCATACCGCAAAATGGAGGAAACGGACTTTTGTTGGACCTCCTACGGTCGAAACGGGGTCCTGTTGATCGGGAGGGGTGTGGCGTACCGCAAAACAAAGGAAACGGACTTGTGTTGGAGTGCTACGGCCGAAATGGGGGTCCTGTTCATCGGGAGGGGTGTGGCATACCACAAAACGGGACTCCACGGGATACTGTTCATCTCCATCGTCGACCTCCTCCAGCCTCCACGGGCTACTGTTCATCCACCATCGACCTCCTCTAGCCTCCACCTGCAACTGTTCATCCACGGGCTCCAGTTCATCTAGCCTCCACCGCGCGCTTCTCCACCGGCTACTGTTCAACCACCCCTCTCCACGGGCTCCTATTCAACCACCCCTCCACAGGCTACTGTTCATCCACCCCTCCACCGTCTATTGTTCATCC
>NC_057795.1:273125597-273131478 GCF_018294505.1 Triticum aestivum | reverse complement strand
GCAACGCTAACTGTTCATCTAGAGGCAGCATCAATCGGCTTCAGTTAGCAGCTCTAGCGAAGGAATCGCTTGATCGGGTTCAATTAACTACCATCGATCAACCGCTCGGGTTTAGTAACGCGTAGTCTGCAGTGCAATCGCTCGGGTTCAATAGGTGAACGCCTCGCTCGGGTTCAGTTAGAGCCCAACGCCTCGCACCCACGCGCGTAAGTGTATGAGAGAAACATGCATCGCTCGGCCCCGACCACCCACCGTAACCGAGAACACCCAGATATTTTCCTCACCCTCGCTTCTACCACGGTTTTTTCGTCATGGACGGCCCAAAGAATGTCATGCGGCTGCATCTCCGGCCTGCCCAGGACAAAAGCCAATTTTCTATCATGATTTTTTGTCATAGAAGTAGGAGCCCGCCACATCTGTGATGATACTGGATTTTGTCACAATTATCGTCATAGAAGTGTCATAAGTATGACAAAAAAAATCGTTCGGCCCAAAGTGTCACAGATGTGTCTTTTTTTGTAGTGCATGCATTGCACGGAACACCAAGATTGGTGGTGGACAGTGCTGGCAGCGTCCATCGTGCCAAAATTTTCCATGGCCTTCTAGATGTGGTGTGGAGGAGATAAGGTTGATTGTGAGAGACAAGGAGTTGTTTGTAAATAGGGAACAAGTGTGCGCATCTCTTTGCAAAACTGGAGAAGTTTGGTTTGTATGCGTCAGATCTAGATCCGACGGCTATTGGTGAAAGATGGCAGGCACAACATCATCACCAACTCAGGACCTCTTTGATTCACAGGATTTTGAAAACGCAGGAATACGACACGGCAATATTACAAGTTTCAAACTGATATTACAAATGTTAGGAGTAATGTTGCACCTACGAAGAGGAAATTACTAGGAAGTTTACATAAGAACTTTCATTACTTTAGGTGGATGAAGCATTATCGTACAAACTAAAATCCACCGCCCTAACAAGTCACTAATGGGCAAATAAATTTTTGAGTCTCTGGCAACTTGATGTTTCAAAAACAAATTCAGCTTCTGCGGAGACTTTATCATTTAGGCTTAGACGCTTGCGGTGATCAGCACGCCATTCATTGTTGCGCCAGAGAACGCCAAACCTCATTACCTTGAGCACACTTGCCTCCAAAACAAAGAACCTGGCCAATTTAATCTCAGATGTGCTGCCTCGGTAGTCGATCAAATCAATATCTATAAGATGGAGATCAAGGCCTTCGATGAGATTGTTATAGTGTAGCACATTTTTCACTTTCGGGTCTTTTTTATCTGCAAAAGAAGAGAACATATTAGAGCAGCTGGCTATATAAAATTGTCGTGTCATATTTTCGCTCATACGATAGGGTTGGCTGGCTAGTGATATTTTTTCACTCACTCACTCTCTCTCTCTCTTTCTCTTTCCTCTCATTTACCTAGGAGCACGTGAAGAGCTTGGGCATTTGTTGCCTTACACTATGTGGCCGATGCCATATTTCTCAAAAGTATGCCACATAATACGCATCGATGTCAAATCAAAAGATTTTGCCACCGCTCTCGTGATGTGAGAGAGTTGGCACTGTTGTGCACAAAGACCCACATGTATAAACAAATTAATCAAACCAACTACACCAGCCTCTCACTCTCCCAAACAAGTGTTTTTTTATTGCCTCAGTCCTCTCTCTCTCTCTCTCTCTCTCTCCCACGCAAGTGTTTTTTCATTGCATGAGTTAATTTGGCCCCGAAGCAAAGTAGGTGATCCAGGTGAGCAATGGAGGGGCATCGATGCCAAATGCAGCACAAGTGAATTTGGCACGTGTTTTGGCCTACATAGTGGAGGGTCGTTATAGCCCACTTTTGTACTACCTTGTATTTAGTGTAAAATTTTGCCCATAGATTTACCTAAGAATATGCCAATTCATGTCACCAAAAATTATACTATTTGAAATTATGTTCAAATACGAATCCAAAGATATAATTTTCAGTGACATGCATTAACATTTTGTCAATTAAAACTATGGTCAATTTTTGATACTACAAAATAGGAAGAGTAAACCAGGACGGAGGTAGTACTTGCTCTTAAGGTAAACATAGATTTACTAGTCTAAGTTACTTTCCACTATGACTAGCCTAGGCTACTATAGTAGTACAACAAAAAAATGATGCAGGTGATCACGTAAGAAAAAATACTTAAAACATTTCTTTTGGTGCATGTGTAGATGCAGTTTTGAACACTACACTTGTCATTGTAATTTGGGAAAATTACGAAAATATTGAGCTACGTTGTGATTACCGTTTACTAATAGGAAAGAAGTTTCACCTCGATGGGTAGCTTCTCCGTGCACAGAAAGCATGTAAGGAATCCAACAACTTGATCCAGATTGGGGTCGATAGATTTTATTGCCAAGATTTTCACTATGCGCATAGACTGGGTCAAGCTTGTGGGAATCATTTTCTAGAAGACAGTCGTAAATACATCAAGAAAAAATTGAAAAATTTGAATTTCAAGAAGATGGAGAAGAAGATTATGGATCCAATAAAGAGTTCAGAGAATTAGGCAAACGAGTATAGCAACACTGTCAATTTCGGCGCGTCAATGACCCTGATTTTTGTTGGACCTTCTAGATCAGATACAAGTAATCTCTCAAGGAAAGGCGCATTCTCAATGACCATAACATGGAATTTCTGGAGTGATCTCTTCCCAATTGACGTCTTGTTGTGGGGCCAGCAAGACACATAGATCCATCGGAGACTCGTCGAGGCGATGTTGAGGCTAATGAACCCGTGGGTCTTCTCAAGACGAAGGTACTCAAGCGCAGTACACCTGCGGAGCAGGTGCTCCATAGCCTTCTTCAAGATGAGAACGTCAAAGAGGTCGAGCTGCTTGAGTTGAGGGAGAAGAAGGGCGGGCGTGGCATTAATCTGGGGAAGATAGCAGGAGCTGAAGCTGGTGCGGCGCAGCGTTGGCATGAGGCGGAGCACGGGCGGTGGCAGATAGCGACATCGTCCAGCTTCAAAGCTGAGCTCCTCGAGCTGATCTAGGGTGGGGGATAAGAACCACTCGTCGAACTTGGCTTGGACCTTGTAGTTGGTAATGAACATGCGGATGTCAAGGCGTCTGGCTGGCCCAGGGTGCGATGAAAGGTTATTGGAGACTGCGGCCATGCGTTTGCAATCCCCGTCGCAGAGGCAGCTGTCGACGGTGAGGTTGAGGGGGACACAGCGCCAGAGGGGGCGCCGCCGCCGGGAGAGCAGGGCGGTCCGCACGGTACATTTGGTGGGGAGGAGGCCAATGATGACGAGCAGCATGTCGTCGAGGAGGCTGCTAATGAAGTCCAGGCTTGCCGGATGTGGTTTTGGCTCGAGCCCGCCTCCGCTTGTTGGCTGCCTCTCCGTCCATCTCAACCGGCGGCGACGCTGGTGTACACGTGTGCTGGTGTGTGTTGTGTGCTGGCCTGCTGGGTGTGCACGAGCGCGTCCTTCTGTGCATGCCACCACGTAGTGGTGAATTGTGCACGAGTGCATGCCTGAAGAAGTGTGCCCTCAATTTACTGGCATGCAGGGGGCTACCCCGAGTGGTTTCAACTTTGTTTACTTCACCGCGTGCAGATGGGCCTCTAGTTTACTTATTTTCACCCACTGCCACATGGGCCAGCACATGAAGATAGAGAACACGAGCTGACAAGGCAGCATGTGGACTGGTTGACCGGTCAACTAAACAATATACGAAGCTATACGCTAACACAGTGAGCGTATAATCCATCGGCATAGAGAGTGAGTGAGAGGGGAGGCCCGTGAGAGATAGCAGAGAGAGGGAAAGAGCTACTCCCTCTGTTTGAAACTTTGACAAAGTTTATAAAGAAATTACTTATATCTACAATACCAAAGACAAATGATAGTATGAAGTAAGTACATGTTGTGATGAATCTAATGATCATTCCAGATGTAAATGTTTTTCTCCGCATATACCTGGTCTAACTTTTCTGAGGTTTGACTTTTCAAAACATCCATGTGCTTATGGATGTGAGAGAGTACCTAACTGGAGAGAGTATGTGTGAAGTAGAAAGAGTGACTGAAAAAAGGGTGTGTGCGTGTGTGCAAGAGACATGGACAACACACGATAAAAGTAGAGAAAAGCGTGTGTGTCTTATGCAAACATATCACACATGCATGTTCGACAGCGGAAGCAACGTGAGGAGATAGTGTGTGGTTGTTTTCAACCGAGAGAGAAAGACCCCTAGCACGTGGCCAAGTGGGGTCTGACAAACAACAGAGATAGGTCGAGAGAGACGTACGAAGAAAATGCAGACATGGGGAGGAGAGAGTGTATGTTTGTCATAGAGAGATCCCCTGGAGATCGTGATGGGACTACATGGATGGGAGATCGACTGACAAGGTGTGTGCGCGATAGAAGATACCTCGAGAGATATCGAGATAGACATATGGATGGAAGGAGACAATACGTGTGTTCCTGATGGCTAGTGAGAGATAATCATACTTACGGGGGGAGTGTGTGCGCCTATGATGGAGTGAGGGATTATGTTAGGGGGTGCATGTCACATAGAGGGAGAACAAGGGTGGAGAGTGTTAAATGGGTCTATGTAGCGCGAGCGAGACATGTGTATGTGTGAACCAGGGAGATATAAAGTTTGAGAGAGATAGAGGAGCCCCAATAAGGCTGAGTGGTGCGTCAGATAGCTGAGAGGGGGAAAGAGATATTCCATCCACTCGGTAATGCAGTGCATGTAAATTTTTTAGTAAGTCGAACTTTGGAAAATTTAACCAGGTTTACCCAAATGTTATTTATATCTACAATACCAAAGATACATCATACGAAACTACATCTCATGATGAATCTAAGGGTATATGTTCGCCATTCTAGATGTAAATGTTTTTCTCCACGTACATGGTCAAACTTTGTGATGTTTGACTTTTTAATAAATCTATATGGTATGGACCGAAGAGAGTGCCTAAGTCGAGAGAGATCAAGTGCATGTGGAGGAGAATGAGTGAGTGTGCAAAAAGAGTATGTGTGTGAAAGAGAAAGGGACAACAAATGATAAATTAGAGAGAGTGTGTGTGTTTTCGTTTCTTATGCAAACATATCACGCATGCATCTCCGAGATAGAAAAGCGAGGTGAGGAGATACACAAAGATAGCTAGTGCGTGGTTGTTTGCAACGGAGAGAGACACTGCTATAGCACATGTCCAATAGAGGTCTAGCCAACAAGGAACAAAGGTCGAGAGGGGCACATGGAGAACATGGATGCATGGGGAGGGAGAGAGGGTGTGTTTGTGATAGAGAGATCCCCTCGAGATAGTGAGGGGACTATATGGGTGGGAGATCGAGGGAGGTGCGTGCGCGATAGAAAGATGCCCCGAGAGAAATCGAGATAGACCATGCACATGTTTGTGATGGAGACTAAGATTAGCTAGTCATTTACATATAGGGGGGACTGCGTGTGCCTACAATTGAGTGAGAGACCATCATACTTGGTTAGGCATGAGATTGTGTGTGTGTGCATGTGAGATGGAGAGAGAACGAGGGAGAGAGATAGAGTTTTAGATGGGTCTATTGAGTGCGAGTGAGATATGCATGTGTATGTGTGACCCAGGGAGATGGAGAGTTTGAGAGAGCGAGGGAAGAGCTCCAAGACGACAGAGTGGTGCGTGAGAGAGTTACGGGCAACGAGCCAAGGAATTTGTGTGCGTACGATGAGTGCACCCATGATATTTAGCTTGGACTAGAGAATCCTACATGTGCAAGAGAGACCTATAGATGGAGTATATATGCATGCGAACTAGAAAGACCCCCCCCCCACACACACACACACAATGAGAGAGAGAGAGATGGAGAGAGAGGGAGAGGGATCAACAAGGTTTGTGT
>NC_057795.1:273073325-273125272 GCF_018294505.1 Triticum aestivum | reverse complement strand
AGAGAGAGAGAGCAGGAGTCCGGGAGAGGGGGAGGTCGCGTTTTATGCATCAAAGACTGATATAAACCATGTTTCGATATAAACTTGCATTCAAATATTTAAATTGGAGAACATGTTGTCTGCAATCCACACATGAACGGAGATATGCGTATATCAAACAAGTTCATTAATTTGACTTTCAACATGTTCATGGAGTACTATAATACTGTACAACATGCTACTCGATTGAGGTGTTCAATTTTGGATTTAGTTCACTATTTTGACCTAGTGAATGAGCTATTTCATTGAATCAAGATATTTCATTTTGGGTTTGATTCCTGTTTTTGAGTGGGTCAACTATTTGTCATATAGTAAATCGTTAGCAACTAGCATGTAAAAACACATTACTCCTGAGCATCATCTCTCCAGCTAATATTTCAAAATTTGATTCGAATTGACTTGGTAAGGTAGACGTGGATGCTCGTTCTCCGAAAATTTGAACGAACCGTTAAACACCCTCTGCTCGATGGAATTCTCCTGAGCAAATAAATGGGAGACGCGAAATTACCGGCCTATGTGGGACACGCATCAATTGGCCCGTTGTACATCGAGGGTAGGTTCATAACTTCATCCAAGCGTGCCTTCTCCTTGGCCGAAATGACATGTGACGAATAATTCATAAACCATGGTCGGCAAAACACCCTCTCCTCGCCTGAGATAGCTCACGTCCATTATTTCAAAACACGCTCTCCTCGCTCAAAATCGCTCGCGCCCACTATATTTCAAAACACGCCCTCCTCGCCCAAAATCGCCCGTGCCCACTATATTTCAAAACACGCCCTCCTCGCCCGAAATCGCTCGAGCACACTATTTGGGAGAAGCAAAGTTACTCTACTATCCCCAACCCTCAGTACACAGACCCAAGCCAAGTAGCCTAAAGGCAGGGGTAGAACTGTAACCCCCCCCCACACACACACACACACATTTCAGACAAATGCGTCAATAAGACATGGTTCCCCCTCCCAATTCCCCATTCATACCTCGTGGGCGCCAAATCACCTTCTCCCCGGAAGCTTCCTTCTCCTGAGCCGCGAAACCTCAGCCCCTCCTCCATGGCTCCCCCCACCGCACCAAATTCATAGCCGCCCTCCTCTCTAATCCCGAAGATGTTGTCCATTTGCCATCGTGCACTGGGCCGTGTGCCTCTTACTCCGTGCTGCCGGAGCTGCCTCGACGACGATCGCGTGAACCGTACCGGAGCCGATTCACCCCCGCCATTGTTCACGGCGCCAGAGCGGCTCCAACTTTGGATCCGTCTAGAGCCCCGGTGCTGCTTCCCCGTAGTCGTCGACCATCGCGACATCTCTGCTTCCCTGCCGCCAGTAGCCACCGCAATCGCGCCGGCCTCACTAACTTGGCAGCTGGAGCTTCTTACTTCACCGGGCCGCCAGATAGGTCGCACCCTCATCTCGAATCACTTTATTTAGGCGTCAGTTGTCTGATTTTTTATTCTAGGCCAAACGATTCCCAATGGGAAGCAGCACCCCTCAAGCCATCGTAGCTCCTAGGCTGCCAGTTGGATGGTGTCTAACGTAAGGGTGCGGGGGCGCAAGTTCGCTGCGGAAGCAGCGCTTAGATGGCTATCTTAGAGTTGCGTGGGTTGAAGGTACTACCACCGTCGGATCTAGATGACGGCGAGTGTTTGTGGATTGGACGGGGGGCGGCGCAACCACGGCAGTGCGGTGGGGCAGGGAGCGGGGTTTTGGTCGGGTCCTGATACGTCTCCGTTGTATCAATAATTTTTTATTGTTCCATGCCAATATTCTTCAACTTTCATATACTTTTGGCAACTTTTTATACTATTTTTTAGGACTAACATATTGATCCAGTGCCTAGTGCCAGTTCCTGTTTGTTGCATGTTTTATGTTTCGCAGAAACCCAATATCAAACGGAATCTAAACGGGATAAAAACGGATGGAGAATTATTTTGGAATATTTGGGATTTTCCGGAGGAAGAATCAACGCGAAACGGTGCCCGAGGTGTCCAGGAGATAGGGAGCGCGCCCTCCCCCCCTGGGCGCGCCTGGCACTCTCCTAGGCCATCCGTAAGGCGGTTGACGCTCTTCTTTTGCCGCAAGAAAGCTAATTTCACGAGAAAAATCTGGGCGAAAGATTCACCCCAATCGGAGTTACGGATCTCCGGATATAGAAGAAACGGTGAAGGGGCAGAATCTGAGAACACAGAAACAGAGAGATAGATCCAATCTCGGAGGGGCTCTCGCCCCTCCCACACCATGGGAGCCAAGGAACAGAGGGGAAACCCTTCTCCCATCTAGGGAGGAGGTCAAGGAAGAAGAATAAGAAGGGGGCTCTCTCCCCCTTGCTTCCGGTGGCGCCGGAGCGCTGCCGGGGGCCATCATCATCACCACGATCTACACCAACACCTCCACCATCTTCACCAACATCTCCATCACCTTCCCCCATCTATCTATAGTGGTCCACTCTCCCGCAACCCACTGTACCCTCTACTTGATCATGGTGCTTTATGCTTCATATTATTATTCAATGATGTGTTGCCATCCTATGATGTCTGAGTAGATTTTCGTTGTCCTATCGATGATTGATGAATTGCTATGATTGGTTTAATTTGCTTGTGGTTATGTTGCTGTCCTATTGTGCCCTCCGTGTCGCGCAAGCATGAGGGATTCCCGCTGTAGGGTGTTGCAATATGTTCATGATTCACTTATAGTGGGTTGCTTGAGTGACAGAAGCATAAACCCGAGTAAGGGGGTTGTGGCGTATGGGATAAAGGGGACTTGATGCTTTAATGCTATTGTTGGGTTTTACCTTAATGATCTTTAGTAGTTGCGGACGCTTGCTAGAGTTCCAATGATAAGTGCATATGATCCAAGAAGAGAAAGTATGTTAGCTTATGCCTCTCCCACAAAAAACTTGCTATCGGTCTAGTAAAGTAGTCAATTGCTTAGGGACAATTTCACAACTCCTACCACCACTTTTCCACACTCGCTATATTTACTTTATTGCTTTTTTTATCTAAACAGGCCCTACTTTTTATTTACGTGCTCTTTATTATCTTGCAAACCTATCCTATCACACCTACAAAGTACTTCTAGTTTCATACTTGTTCTAGGTAAAGCGAACATCAAGCGTGCGTAGAGTCGTATCAGTGGCCGATAGGACTTGAGAGAGTATTTGTTCTACCTTTAGCTCCTCGTTGGGTTCGACACTCTTACTTATCGAAAGAGGCTACAATTGATCCCGTATACTTGCGGGTTATCAAGACCTTTCTCTGGCGCCGTTGCCGGGGAGTCATAGCATGGGGTGAATATTCTCGTGTGTGCTTGTTTGCTTTATCACTAAGTAATTTTTATTGGCTTTTATTAGTTGTTTTCTATCTTTAGTTATGGATATGGAACACGAAATACCAAAAAAATTAGGTGTACTTCCTGCTCATGGAGATGGGGAACCTCCTAAAACCCTCGATGATCATTATGTGAAAAATATTATGTACTACTTTGATAATCCTGAGAAAACCCTAATCAACTTTATAATGGGAGTAACATTGGATCAACGTAAATACTTTAGGGATTATCGCTTGACACAAAAAGGGAAACTATTATGGGATCAAATTAATATGTTGCGTTGGTATGCTCGGGATCTATGCTTGAGATATGATTATACTTGTTGCTCTAGGATGAAGGCTCCACACCTTCCCTTTTCATGCAAATTTAATGATAATGAAACCTTAGCTTCTTATGCTAAAGGTATATATGATTACTATGATGTTGAACGAATTGAAGAATTTGTTGCCTTTAAGGCTGCTTATGAAATTGAATCTTTGTTTGAAAAGTATGAAGATTTAGATGATGATGTTTATAGGCCTGAAAATTTTGCTATATTGAAATATTGCTATGACAATTATGAATACAATTACAATATTGATGCATTTATTGAGAAAGTCTCCGTTGTCCAAGAAGAGACTAATATTTTGCAGGCAGCTACGGAAGAAGAAATTGATGAAACTATGAGCTCATTGGATGAAAAAGATGGTGAGGAGAGCGAAGAACAAAAGGAGGAAGAGCAGATTGATCACCCATCCCCACTCTCTAATGAGAGTAACTCTTCAACTCATACATTGTTTAATTCCCCTTCGTGCTTACCGAAGGATGATTGCTATGATGATTGTTATGATCCCGTTAATTCTCTTGAAATATCCCTTTTTGATGATGCTTGCTATGCTTGTGGCCAAGATGCCAATATGAATTATTCTTATGGAGATGAACTTGCTATAGTTCCTTATGTTAAACATGAGATTGTTGCTATTGCACCCACACATGATAGTCCTATTATCTATTTGAATTCTCCCGACTACACTATATCGGAGAAGTTTGTGCTTATTAAGGATTATATTGATGGGTTGCCTTTTATCATTGCACATGATGATTTTGATGAATGTAATATGCATGTGCTTGCTGCTCCTACTTGCAATTATTATGAGAGAGGAACTATATCTCCACCTCTCTATGTTTCCAATATGATAAAATTGCAAGAAACTGCTAACACTATGCATTGGACTTTACTATGTGTGCATGAATTATTCTTTTATGACATGCCTATGCATAGGAAGAGAGTCTCTTCGTTGTCGCATGATATATGTTACTTTGTTCTCACTACTAAATTACAAATCATTGTTAATTAAAATTGGCTTTGATATACCTTGGGATCCAGGTGGATCCATTACTTGAGCACTATATCCCTAGCTTAATGGCTTTAAAGAAAGTTGTAGGACCTTGAAGTATGTCTAGAGGGGGGTGATTAGACTACTTGACCAATTAAAAACTTAACCTTTTCCCAATTTTAGACTTTGGCAGATTTTAGCTATATTTGGACAAGTCAAGCAATCTTCACACAATTCAAGCAAGCATGCAAAGAGTATATGAGCAGCGGAAATTAAAGCATGCAACTTCCAAGAATGTAAAGGGAAGGGTTTGGAGGATTCAAACGCAATTGGAGACACGGATGTTTTTGTCGCGGTTTCGATAGGTGGTGCTATCGTACATCCACGTTGATGGAGACTTCAACCCACGAAGGGTAACAGTTGCACGAGTCAACGGAGGGCTCCACACACGAAGGATCCACGAAGAAGCAACCTTGTCTATCCCACCATGGTCGTCGCCCACGAAGGACTTGCCTCACTAGCGGTAGATCTTCACGAAGTAGGCGATTTCCTTGCCCTTACAAACTCCTTGGTTCAACTCCACAATCTTGTCGGAGGCTCCCAAGTGACACCTAGCCAATCTAGGAGACACCACTCTCCAAGAAGTAACAAATGGTGCGTTGATGATGAACTCCTTGCTCTTGTGCTTCAAATGATAGTCTCCCCAACACTCAAATCTCTCTAATGGGATTGGGATCTGGTGGAAAGAAGATTTGAGTGGAAAGCAACTTGGGGAAGGCTAGAGATCAAGATTCATATGGTAGGAATGGAATATCTTGGCCTCAACACATGAGTAGGTGGTTCTCTCTCAGAAATGGTAAGTTGGAAGTGTAAGTTTGTTCTGATGGCTCTCTCCACGAATGAAGAGGAGGTGGATGGGTATATATAGCCTCCACAAAATATCTAACCGTTACACACAATTTACCAAACTCGGTGGGACCGAATCAACAAACTCGGTCAGACCGATTTAGTAAACCTAGTGACCGTTAGGATTTTCGGTGGGACCGACATGCAACTCGGTAGGACCGATATGGTTAGGGTTAGGGCATAACGTAATCTCAGTGAGACCGATTACACAAACTCGGTGAGACCGATTTTGCTAATAAGCTTTCCAGAGAGTTGGTCAGGTAAACTCGGTGGGATCGATTCGCTCATTTCGGTGAGACCGAAATGTTACGAAAGGGAAACAGCGAGTTTACATTGCAATCTCGGTGGGACCGATCGCTCACTTCGGTTAGACCGAAACGTTACAAAGGGAAACAAAGAGATTACAATCCCATCTCGGTGAGACCGAGATCCCTATCGGTAAGACCGATTTGCCTAGGGTTTGTGGCAGTGGCTATGACATTTGAACTCGGTGGTGCCGGATAGAAAGAATCGGTGGGACCGATTTTGACTTTGGGATTAGGTCATATGTGGATGTGAGAAAGTAGTTGAGGGTTTTTGGAGCATATCACTATGCACTTTGGAGCAAGAGGCTCATTAAGAAACACCTCATCCCTCTGTGATAGTATCGGCTTTTCCTATAGACTCAATGTGATCCTGGATCACTAAAATGTAAAATGAAGAGTCTTGAGCTTTTGAGCTTGAGCCAATCCTTTGTCCTTAGTATTTTGAGGGATCCACTTTCATCATCCATGCCATGCCATTCATTGAGCTTTCCTGAAATAATAGTCTTGGAATAGTATTAGCTCAATGAGCTATATGTTATTATGAATTACCAAAACCACCTTGGGATAGTTGCACTTTCAATCTCCCCCTTTTTGGTAATTGATGACAACATATAGATCAAAGCTTTGACAAATGATAATAAGATTGAAAAACATCGTCGCTTTGAGAAGTATGTGATAAGCAAGAGCTCCCCCTAAATTTGTGCATAGTTTAAGATTTGCTTTGGACTGCAAATGCACAAGGAATTAGGCTCATGGGTTACTCTTCCATGTCACATACGTCTTGGTGGAGCGCTCAAAATAATAAAGATTGAATACATGCACTCATCACCAAGCAAAGTGAATGATCATATAAGGATAGGTAAGATAATATCAACTAGCAAGCATAAGTATAGCTTATGATCAAACACATGATCATCAATGTCTCACAGATAATAGCATAGTATCTCAAGCAATCAAAAGCAAACAAAGTTTAACCACCAAAGCAAGAGAGAACAAAAAGGCAACACTCTCTCTCTCAAAGCCTATGATCTATACATTTTTCTCCCCCTTTGGCAACAAGTTACCAAAAAGTTCATAGGAAATGCATAGTGCTAGATCGACTCTCAGGCTTGATCTTCAGGTGGTGGTGTAGAGATGGCTCCTTGGACGAAGGCTTCAGTTGAGGTGGATGGAGCTGAAGGAGTTGGTGCTGGAGCTGGTTGCACTGGAGCTGTAGGAGTTGTAGCTGGTGCAGATGATGTGGCTCTGGTGTCTGTCACAGGCACTGCAGTTGATCTCTGAGCTCTAGGCACTTTGGCAAATGCATCAGTGGTTGTCTTGCCCTTCCTCTCCTGCATGTCATCCTGTAGCTGCTCCACAACTGACTGAATCTCAGTTACTTTGACATCTAGATCATAGAATTTTTGTTCCATGATTCTTTCCAGGCTCTCCTGGTTTTGAGTTAGGGTGGCCAACACCTTCTCAATCCTCAGAGTTGATGCTATCAAGTAACCAAGCTACTCCTGCTTGTTCTTCAAAAAGTACTCAGATGCCTCCACTTGAGTTGGCATCTTGGCAGCCTACTCTTTCTTTGCTTTCTCCTTCTCTTGAGCTTGCACTGATGATGGTTCATTCTCATTCATCACAACTTGATTGTCCTCAAATTCTGGATAGATAGCAAAGTGTTCCTTGTCCAGCAAGTATGTGCCTGTGCCCATCTTTGAGTTAATCAACTCCTGAATCTGTGGGGCATACCCACAACTTCTCTTCTGGTCTGCTGCTGTCCTCTTGATGGTCTCAACAATGAGGCTCATGACCTTGAATTTCTGTGGCACATCAAACAAGTGGAGCAAGTTTATAGCATGCCCTCTAATCATGTTGTGGTCACCTGACTTGGGAAAAAGAGTATGCCTTAGGATCTAGATGATTGTTGGGAGTCCTGACAGAACAAAATGAACTGACCCAAACTTATGTGTCTCAACTGCAGCATCTGGGATTTCCTTGTACATATGAGCCATGGTATTGTGATCCATCTTCTTCTTGGCATAGACATCCAAGTCATCTTCACTCTCCTTTGGGGCATTGATCAGATTGGCCCATTCCTCAATGGTTGACTGGTACCTTGTACCTTCAGACATCCAAACTATCCTGCCATCTGGATAGAAATGTGTTGTGGAGTAGAATTGCATAAAGAGCTCATCATTCCACTTTGTGAGCTTCTGCCCAACAAAGTCTGCATTCATGTAGGTCCAGTCGACCCACCTCATATCACACACTATAGGCTTCTTGTCCAACAACACTGTCTCATAGAAATCCTGTTGTTCCTTAGTGTGGAACCTGTAATCAATAGCAGTCCTTCTTATGATAGCATATGGATCTAACAGCCTCCACAGTCTAAGTCTTGCATCCTTTCTTAACTTCACGTTCTCAGCCACAGGATGAGCATCATTGTGGTCTGGAATCTTGGGCTTTAGCTTCCTCAGGACTTGTCCTTCATCATCTTCCTCATCAGCAACTTCAGGCACTGGGGCCTTGTTCTTCTCAGCAGCTGGAATACTCCTGGTATTCCTCTTTGGTGCAATCTTGGGCTTGGGGGCAGCTTTGGGTGCTTCTTTGGGCTTTGATGATGTAGCCCCTGACTTTATAGCATCACCCATCAGCTTTTGTGCCTTGGGTGCTGGTGCAGCAACCTCTTCTTCTTCTTCCTCTGAGTCTCTCCTCATAGAGGGGTTGCCAAGAACCTTGGCAGTAGTGGTTCTGGCTCTCTTCTTCTTCTTATCTTGACCAACAGCTTCATCCTCTGACTCAACGGTAAACTTCATGGTTTCTCCAGTGGGAACCTTCTTGGGTTTGAAAGTGGTAATTCTTCTTGCAGGTGCCTCTTTGGGATCAGTCTTTTCGGGTACTTGAGTTGATCCTCTGACCTTCAGCATAGGTGTCCTCTTGGCAGGGACCTTCCTGTTGAGTCCAGGCTTTGTGTTCTTTGCTGAGGCATACTCCTTTTTGAGCACTACCTTCTTGGAAGTAGCCTCATCTTCTTCTGCCATATAATCATCATCCTCAGATTCTGAGGTTCTCTTCTTCCTTGTCCTGGTGGCAGCTTTAGGCAAATTGCTTGGGGTGCTCCTGCTTCCATCATCTGAAGTGCTAGAGGGACTAGTGCCCTCACTTATGTGATTGTGCTCTTCTCACTTGTTCTGACTATCACTTTGGTCTGACATGCTGAAATCACTGACTGCTGACCCTGTGAATAGTTATAGATGAGATACAATGGATGAGCATCACAAAATGCAGAGATTTTTGCAAAAGAATGATTCAAAAACTTAGTTTTAGTTTTCCATAGAAAGCATTTCAGATCAACTGATTTTCAAACTCGGTGATACCGAAGCAGTTTTGGAACCTAAACTAGTGAACTCGGTCAGACCGAGTCACAGTTCGGTGGCACCGAGACCGCTAGGGTTTCACAAAGTTTTAAAATCGGTCACACCGATTAGCAATTCTCGGTCAGACCAAGAGTTACTAGTGCAATGGCGTTAGCCAAATCGGTGGGACAGAGTTTTTCAACCCGGTGGGTCCGAGATGGTTTCGGCGGAAACCTAACCCTAAATTTTCAAATCGTGTCTATTCTAAGGATTGTATTGACTAGATAGGAGTGTTTCAATCGTGGCAAGAATCATAATGAACACAATGTGCTAGGAATCGGACGGGGATAGCACTATGATCGAGTCCATACCCTAGCTTGGCGATGAACTCGCTACGGCGGCAACGGCGGGGGTGAATTCCGTTGACAGCGGCGAAGACCAGCGACAGGAGGCGGCTGGCGACGAGGAGAGGATCCGGAGACCCTCGAGGCAGAGTGAGCTATGCGCGGGCGAAGAGATTCGGAGAAAGTTTTCCAAATTTTGCCCGTGAGTATATATAGCCCAACCCTGTCGGTGTGACCGAGTGGAACAACTCGGTGGCACCGAGATGCATAACTGTATACAGTTACAGCAACTTGGTGTGACCGAAAAGTTCAAATCGGTTGCACCGAGATTGAAAACCTAGATCGACTAAGTGATTTTGGTAGGACCAAAATGGAGGAATCGGTCAGACCGAGAATCACAAAGAAGTTTTGGAAGTTTAAGTCTATGACGAATCGGGGACTCCGAGTGCTCCTCACACAGAGTGGTTCGAATCTGACTTGATCAAATTTTGTGATGTAGCATGAATAGAGTTTGAGACGAGAAAATCATAGATAGCTAGAGAAGGTTCTTAGGCATTCTTGTCCATCCACTTGGCCAAGGAAAAAGAACCCAAACAATCAAAGCAACAAGTGGATGTCCTCGAATGAGTAAAATATGCATCCAACATGCTCACACAATAAAATGGCAAATGAAATATGTGGCAAAGCATTCACAACCAATTCTAGCATCTATCAAACAATTGGCGATGACTAGGTCATCTATATATCAGTATATTGACTTAGGAGTCAAATGAGAACATTTGATCATAGGTCATACTCATTGTTTAAGCTCAAGTGGGGTTACCACTTTTACATAATGCATTGATGTGTTCACACCATTAGAGTTGCTTTGACTCAATTCTTAGAGTTAAGCTCCCCCTAGATGTGAGATCCCCCCTTAGAGGGATGAACTAACCTTGGGTTTTGTGGATGATGACTTCATGTAGGTGTTGAAGATGTGGATGCTCAATGTTGATGTAGATCATTTGGAGCAATCCTTTGGAGTGAGTTGCACTTTCAATACCTACATGGGTTAGTCCCACAAGGAACAAACAAGAATATCCATAGACATAGAGTGATGCACACACAAGATGATGTCCATGAAATCATTTGGTTACCTTGTCCCTTGCCTTACCAACATGAGGGTTTGTGACTCCTTGAACTAGTGCAAGATGTGGAAGGTTATTGCACTTGTCCTTGCCATAATGATATGAGTGAAGAATGTTGGCGGAGTCACCCTCAAGAACTCTCTAGTTCTTCTTCTTCGGGATCCACATCATCTTGATGGGAATCCTTGGAGTTGTAGTTGTACTTGATGAAGTAGAACTTGACGTAGTCTTGGGAACCCATTTGACGAAGGCCTTAGGTGCTTCTTCAAATGCATCAATCTCCTCTTGAAGCTTGTCATTGCCCTTGTTCTTGTGGTCCTGTGGTGGAAGATCATCTTGTGCTTGTGTTCCCTTGAAGGAAGTAGGATCATACTTCTCTTGTTGTGGAACAAACTTCGTCTTGGGGTATTGATCTTCTTCCCACACAACTCCATTGGCATTGAACTTTCGTTCGAAACCAACACCTTGATTCTTCCGGTGCCTTCCTTGCTTGCGTACAATTTCCTCGAATTGCTTACTCCCGGCAAGGCTCTTGTATACACCTTTCTCTATAATTCCCTTCAATAAGCTATTTTCTTGCTCAACTGTAACTTGGCTAAGAGAATCATTAGTGGAATCAAGAGAACTAATAAAAGCAACAATATTGGATTTAGCATTATTATTGTTACTACTAGAGGAAGGATCTTTCTTGTTCTTGTTACTAGACTTGACTTGAGGCATGTAAGTAGATAAGAGTAAATGCTTGGCAATGTAAGAAGAACTTTTCTTACGGAGATCATCATTGATTGCCTTTAAGAACACATGCTCTTGCTCAAGATTGAGCTTTTCAAAGCGTAACTTCTCATGAGCCCTTAAAAGTTCTCGATGATCTTCGAAGATAGTTTCATGAGCTAACTTAAGAGTGTTTAGTTCTTTAGTTAGAAGCTCAATCTTCTCCTTATCATTGTCATTTGTTTTATCTTGATTAGCATGATTAATTGACGTTTCATCATAGTATTCATCACTAGAGTTGTCAACAAGTAAATCATCATCACCTAGCAAGTCATCTTCATCACTATTGAAATGAACATACTCGGGATGTGTTACCTTAGGACCTTTGGCCATGAAGCATCTTCCAATTCCTTCATTTGGTGAGTCAAGTATGTCGTAGGAGTTGGTTGACACAAGTGCTAGACCGCCAACACCTTCATCTTGAGTATATTCGGAGTCGGAGTGATAGCTTCTCTCGGGGTGATTGTCGGAGTCGGAGTCGGAGCCTGATGCCCATTCACCAACATGAGCTTGATGTCTTCGTTTTGTGTAGCTCCTTGATGACTTGTCCTTCCTTTCCAAATCCTTGCTTCTCCGTGAGGGTCTTCGTTCATAACGATCATCTCTACTCCTCCTCTCTCTTGGTGGTGATTCTTCTCTTTTGCTTCTTATTTTTGGAGAATCTTCTCTTTATTTGTAGGGTGCTGTACACTCATTGGAGTAGTGTCCGGGTCTCCCACAATTGTAGCAATTGCGCTCTCGACTAGAAGATCTTTTGTCATTATAGGACCTTGACTTAGAGCTTCTTTCTTTGCTTCTACTCTTGTAGAATTTGTTGAAGTTCTTCACCATTAAGCTCAATTCTTCATTGAAGGTTTGTTTCTCACTTGATGATGTGGGGGCTTCACATGAGGCTTTGTAAGCACCACTTGACTTGTTGTGAAGTTCCTCCTTATCCTTGAGTGACATCTCATGAGCAACAATTCTTCCAATGACTTCGGTTGGCTTGAGATCTTTGTAGTTTGCAATCATTTGGATCAATGTGCACACGGTATCATACTTTCCATCCAATGCTCTTAGGATCTTCTTGATGATGAATATGTCGGTCATCTCTTCACTCGCTAAGCCGACAATCTCATTTGTGATAAGAGCAAGCCTAGAGTACATTTCAGCGACACCTTCACCATCCTTCATTTTGAACTTGTCAAGCTGACTTTGGAGCACATCCAACTTGGATTCCTTGATGGAGTCGGTACCTTCATGCATATCAATCAAAGTATCCCAAATTTCCTTTGCATTCTCAAGACGGCTGATTTTGTTGAATTCTTCGGGGCACAAGCCATTGAATAGGATATCACAAGCTTGAGCGTTGTATTGCAGCATCTTCAATTCTTCCGCGCTAGCTTCACGGTTCGGCTCTCCCATCAAAGAATTCACCTTGCAAGCCAATACACACAATAGCCCAAACGGCGGGGTTATGTCCGAGAATATGCATTTTCATCTTATGCTTCCAACTAGGAAAATTAGTACCATCAAAGTAAGGACCTCTACGGTGATAATTTCCCTCGCTAGACGCCATACTCTCCTAGGTTGTGAAACCAAGGCTATGACCACCAAAAGCTATGGAAATCAAAGCAAATGGAGACCAAAGCTCTGATACCACTTGTAGGACCTTGAAGTATGTCTAGAGGGGGGTGATTAGACTACTTGACCAATTAAAAACTTAACCTTTTCCCAATTTTAGACTTTGGCAGATTTTAGCTATCTTTAGACAAGTCAAGCAATCTTCACACAATTCAAGCTAGCATGCAAAGAGTATATGAGAAGCGGAAATTAAAGCATGCAACTTGCAAGAATGTAAAGGGAAGGGTTTGGAGGATTCAAACACAATTGGAGACACGGATGTTTTTGGCGTGGTTCCGATAGGTGGTGCTATCGTACATCCACGTTGATGGAGACTTCAACCCACGAAGGGTAACGGTTGCGCGAGTCCACGGAGGGCTCCACCCATGAAGGTTCCACGAAGAAGAAACCGTGTCTATCCCACCATGGCCATCGCCCACGAAGGACTTGCCTCACTGGCGGTAGATCTTCACGAAGTAGGCAATCTCCTTGCCCTTACAAACTCCTTGGTTCAACTCCAAAATCTTGTCGGAGGCTCCCAAGTGACACCTAGCCAATCTAGGAGACACCACTCTCCAAGAAGTTACAAATGGTGCGTTGCTGATAAACCCCTTGATCTTGTGCTTCAAATGATAGTCTCCCCAACACTCAACTCTCTCTAATGGGATTTGGATCTGGTGGAAAGAAGATTTGAGTGGAAAGCAACTTGGGGAAGGCTAGAGATCAAGATTCATATGGTAGGAATGGAATATCTTGGCCTCAACACATGAGTAGGTGGTTCTCTCTCAGAAATGGTAAGTTGGAAGTGTAAGTTTGTTCTGATGGCTCTCTGCACGAATGAAGAGGAGGTGGAGGGCTATATATAGCCTCCACACAAAATCTAACCGTTACACACAATTTACCAAACTCGGTGGGACCGAATCAACAAACTCGGTCGGACCGATTTAGTAAACCTAGTGACTGTTAGGATTTTTGGTGGGACCGACATGCAACTCGGTAGGACCGATATGGTTAGGGTTAGGGCATAACGTAACCTCGGTGAAACCGATTACACAAACTCGGTGAGACCAATTTTGGTAATAAGCTTTCCAGAGAGTTGGTCAGGTAAACTCGGTGGGACCGATTCGCTCATTTCGGTGAGACCGAAATGTTACGAAAGGGAAACAGGGAGTTTACATTGCAATCTCGGTGGGACCGATCGCTCACTTCAGTTAGACCAAAATGTTACGAAGGTAAACAGAGAGATTACAATCCCATCTCGGTGAGACCGGGATCGCTATCGGTAAGACCGATTTGCCTAGGGTTTGTGGCAGTGGCTATGACATTTGAACTCGGTGGCGCCGGATAGAAAGAATCAGTGGGACCGATTTTGACTTTGGGATTAGGTCATATGTGGATGTGAGAAAGTAGTTGAGGGTTTTTGGAGCATATCACTAAGCACTTTGAAGCAAGAGGCTCATTAAGCAACACCTCATCCCTCCGTGATAATATTGGCTTTTCCTATAGACTCAATGTGATCTTGGATCACTAAAATGTAAAATGAAGAGTCTTGAGCTTTTGAGCTTGAGCCAATCCTTTGTCCTTAGTATTTTGAGGGATCCACTTTCGTCATCCATGCCATGCCATTCATTCAGCTTTCCTGAAATAATAGTCTTGGAATAGTATTAGCTCAATGAGCTATATGTTGTTATGAATTACCAAAACCACCTAGGGATAGTTGCACTTTCAAAAGCGCTGCCAGGGAGACAACCCAGAAGTTTTAGAGAGTCATTTATTTCTGTTGAGTGCTTTCATATAGTTTAAAAACAAAAAAATAAAGAGGGGAACCTAAAAACTTTTCAAAAAGGAAAGTGAAAGTGAGAAAGACAAGCATTGTTGAAGTGGGAGAGCTCCTTAAACTTTGTTCATGCTCACGGAAATTTTGTGAATCCTGCTTACAGAAACTTTTCAACGAAAATAATTATCCCCTTGTATAATTCCATTGTATTATAAAAATAATGTGCTAAGGTTTTCCTTTAGGATGTTTACAATGCTTGTTGGTTTGTATGGTGCAAGACAGAAATTTTGGCTGTAGTACGCGATTTTACATTTTTAACTGGAACATCAAACGGTTCTGATTCTTTTTGCACTGTCTTTCTGCACAACTTTTTTATTTTTCTAATTTGGGTAGAATTTTTGGGGTACCAGAAGTATGGTGAATGTTCAGATTGCTACAGACTGTTCTGTTTTTGACAGATTCTGTTTTTGATGCATAGTTTGCTTGTTTTAATGAATCTATCAATTTATATCAGTGGATTAAGCCATGAAAAAGTTATATTACAGTAGAAACAATGCAAATACAAAATATGAATTGTTTTGCTACAGTACTTAGAGTAGTGATTTGCTTTATTATACTAACGGATCTTACCGAGTTTTCTGTTGAAGTTTTATGTGGATGAAGTGTCTAATCGAGGAGGTCTCGATATGAGAAAAGGAAGAGAGGCAAGAGCTCAAGCTTGGTGATTCCCAAGGCACCCCAAGTAAATATTCAAGGAGACTCAAGCGTCTAAGCTTGGGGATGCCCCGGAAGGCATCCCCTCTTTCTTCACCAAGTATCGGTATGTTTTCGGATTCGTTTCGTTCATGCGATATGTGCAAGTCTTGGAGCGTCTTTTGCATTTAGGTTTCATTTTTATTTTATGCACCATGCTGGTATGAGATAGTTCTTGGTTGATTTATAGAATGCTCATTTCACTTCACTTATATCTTTTGAGTATGGCTTTATAGGATGCTTCATGTGCTTCACTTATATCATTTGAAGTTTGGATTGCATGTTTCTCTTCACATAGAAAACCGCCATTTGTAGAATGCTATTTTGCTTCACTTATATTTGTTAGAGCATGGGCATATCTTTGGTAGAAAGAATTAAACTCTCTTGCTTCACTTATATCTATTTAGAGAGATGACAGGAGTTGGTCATTCACATGGTTAGTCATAAAATCCTACATAAAACTTGTAGATCACTCAATATGATATGTTTGATTCCTTGCAATACTTTTGCGATATAGAGGTGATAATATGTGGGAGGTACTAGTAGATGGTTGTGTTTAGTAAGGATGTTGGTGTTAAGGTTTGTGATTCCCGAAGCATGCACGTATGGTCTACTAACTATGTAACCAAATTGGCACGCATTCTATTTTGATTGTTTATCTTTGTGTGAAGGTCGGGGCGCGCGATGGTTAACTCCTACCAACCTCCCCCCTAGGAGCATGTGCGTAGTACTTTGTTTCAAGGGCTAATAAATTTTTGCAATAAGTATGTGAGTTCTTTATGACTAATGTTGAGTCCATGGATTATACGTACTTTTTTCCTTTCCATCATTGCTAGCCTCTTCGGTGCCGTGCATTGCTCTTTCTCACCTCGAGAGTTGGTGCAAACTTCGCCGGTGCATCCAAACCCCATGATATGATACGCTCTATCACACATAAGCCTACTTATATCTTCCTCAAAACAGCCACCATACCTACCTATCATGGCATTTCCATATCCATTCCGAGATATATTGCCATGCAACTTTCATCATCATCATCATATGCATGACTTGAGCATTCATTGTCATATTGCTTTGCATGATCGTAAGATAGCTAGCATGATGTTTACATGGCTTGTCCGTTTTTTGATGTCATTGCTACGCTAGATCATTGCACATCCCGGTACACCGCCAGAAGCATTCATATAGAGTCATATCATGTTCTTTTTTTTACATTGAAGTGTTGTTCTAGTGGTCTCTTGCAATCATCTTAGTTTCCCAATCATACACGCATATGTTGCCTCAGTGCTTTTCTATATGTATTCCGCTAGCATATAGTTTTACATTCAAGTAGTGTTTTTTACATTGTTGTCTTGTCGTATCCCTAGATCTTACATCATACTCCCTCCGTCCGGATTACATGTCGCAGAAATGGATAAAACTGGATGTATCTAGAACTGAAATACGCCTAGACCCATCCATTTAGTTCTGGATGGAGGGAATACATGTCAATATGTCATACCTTTCTATTCTTCAGTGCCTATTCCATCTCTATTGTAGCATGTTTTATAAATGAAGCACCATTCTTTTATATAAGGCATGCAAGGGGAAGACGGCTATGTTAGAATCTGAAGGGTTACAAACCAGGTCTTTGCAAAAGATCCAAACGCCAGGAAATAATAAACCAACTCCAGTTTTCATAGATACTGCTCCAGCATAGAGAAACCCAACTCCCACTGATAATAAGCAGATTCCAGTGGCCAAAGAACTAGTCCGCTCCAGTCCAGCAAAAATATGTCAACTCCATTCTAAGAAGCGTGTGCATATCCTCACATCATGAAATTTTAGAGCATTCTGATCATATTTTCTACATGTTTCTTACCCATCTCTCTTTTAGAAAATAAGGTTAAACGATAGAAGACTTCCTCCATTGGGATCATATTCGAGGAAAGTATCTTGCGGGAATTCTCTATGCTCCAATGCTGATGTAAGTACCTGTTGTATATCACTATATTTTTACATCAGCATGTATTTTGTTAATCCGCGTGAATCCAACCTTTATCTGATCTAAAATTAGTTGTAGCAAAATGTTAAAGGCGACAATGTTGATTTTTTTAAGGAAAACTGTCTGGTAGTTTTGCATACTGAGTTGCATGAGTGTACTATCTCATATCATGCACATTACTGAATTGTTGTGCTGCTCTGGTTGCCCATCCATTCATTGTGTCAATGTTGCTTTCGTATTACCTTACCTGGCTAACGATAGCTGAGGGAGTCCTGGATTAGGGGGTATCCGGACAGCCGGACTATATACTTTGGCCGGACTGTTGGACTGTGAAGATACAAGACTCAAGATTTCGTCCTGTGTCCGGATGGGACTCTCCTTTGCGTGGAAGACAAGCTTGGCGATCCGGATAATTGATTTCCTTCTTTGTAACCGACTCTATGTAAACCCTAGCCCCCCTCCGGTGTCTATATAAATCGGAGGGTTTAGTCCTTAGAGACACAATCATAATCATCATAGGCTAGCTTCTAGGGTTTAGCCTCTACGATCTCGTGGTAGATCAACTCTTGTAATACTCATATCATCAAGATCAATCAACCAGGAAGTAGGGTTTTACCTCCATCGAGAGGGCACGAACCTGGGTAAAACATCGTGTCCCTTGCCTCCTGTTACCATTAGCATTAGACGCACAGATCGGGACCCCCTACCCGAGATCCGTCAGTTTTGACACCGACATTGGTGCTTTCATCGAGAGTTCCTCTGTGTCGTCACTTCAAGGCTCGATGGCTCCTTCAATCATCAACAACAAAGTGGTCCAGGGTGAGACTTTTCTCCCCGGACGGATCTTCGTGTTCGGCGGCTTCGCACTGCGGGCCAATTCGCTCAGCCATCTGGAGCAAATCGACAGCTATGCCCCTGGCCATCAGGTCAGGTTCGGAAACTTGAACTACACGGCCGATATCCGTGGAGACTTGATCTTCGACGGATTTGGGCCTACGCTAGGAGCGTCGAATAGTCACGATGGGCATGGCTTAGACCTATTGTCGGACAATACCCGGGATATCGCACCTACAGGAGCCCCGGGCCTAAATCTGGGGCAGATTGCGTCGTCCGAGGATGGGTGGATGGACCCCGCCACGGAAGCCGCACACTCATCAGCGGAAGAGCCGAACACAGACTTCACCCCCAAGGAAGCTTGTGTCTCTAGACCCCTGGACTCATGTCCGGTTGTAGGTCCCAGACAGCGCGCCCCCGAGCCCGCCGATTCTGGCTGGGCTCCGGTAATGGAATTTGCTGCTGCGGATATCTTCCAGCACTCGCCCTTTGGCGACATGTTGAGCTCACTAAAGTCTCTCTTTGTCAGAAGACTCTTGGCCAAACTATGTCCGGCTCAAGGGGGAAGAAGACGGCGAAGAAATTCGTTGCCCACCCACCACCCAATTCATAGCCACTGTCGATGATGTAACAGACATGCTTGACTTCGACTCTGATGACACCAACGGTATGGACGTCGGCGCAGGAGACAATTCAGAACCACCACCCACGGGGCGCTGGACTGCCACCTCATCTTATGATATATATACATGGTGGATACGCCTAAGGAGGACGATGGCGATAAAACGGAGGATAAAACCCCCGGAGAAAAGCCAAAACAACGGCGCAGACGCCGCTCTAAGTCCGGCCACAGCAAAAATAGCGATAACAGCGCTAGAAAGATCGACACCCCAGTCAACTCCAAAGGCAACAATGACCATATGGACCCAGCGATGGAGCAGGATGAGCCAGGTCACGCCGAACATAGCCCGTAGCAGACGCCCAATCATAGTGATCCCGAGGGACGAACTCATCAAACTACCCCGGGACAAGAGCACAGTCCGGACGACGACGCATTCATCATCCCGGAAACACGTTCGGAACAAGATAACCTCCACATAAGGCTTATGGCCACTGCGAAAAGTCTAAAGAAACAGAAGCAAAGGCTTAAAGCCGCACAGCAAACGCTCAATCGCAGATGGAATAAAGTGCTAGACACTAAAGAAAAATATGGAGACGATCGCCACACAAAGAGCTACCCAAAGCGCAAGATGCTGCCAGAATTCGACGACGAGGCCATTCCACCGAAGAACAATACGGCTAGTAGGCCGGACCAACCACTTCATAACCGTAATAGAGCAGCTACTGACGCCGCACATGATTTACATGAGCTCCTGGATAAAAAGGCCGACACGACGAGGTCCATCTACGGATCTAGAGGACACGCCCCGGCGCAGGACTATGGTCACCAAAACGATCAGACTGATCGAATACTAGTTCGGAATCAGCATCAGACACAACAACAGCTGACGGCATGCCACAACATGTCCAGATACAGAGGGGCTGCTCACCCTATGTGCTTCAACGAAGAGGTATTGGACCATGAATTTCCACAGGGTTTTAAACCTGTGAACATAGAGGCATATGACGGAATGGCAGACCCCGGGGTCTGGATTGAGGATTTTATCCTGCATATCCACATGGCTCGTGGGGACGACCTCCACGCCATCAAATACCTTCCCCTCAAGTTGAAGGGACCAGCTCGGCACTGGTTGAAAAGCCTCCCCAAAAATTCAATCGGAAGTTGGGAGGAACTCGAGGATGCTTTCAGGGCCAATTTTCAAGGGACCTATGTCCGACCTTTGAACGCGGATCATTTAAGCCACATAATTCAACAGCCCGGAGAGTCCGCCCGCAAGCTTTGGAACAGATTCCTCACTAAGAAGAATCAAATTGTCGACTGTCCGGATGTCAAAGCCCTAGCGGCCTTCAAGCACAGTATCCGGGATGAGTGGCTCGCCAGACACCTCGGCCAAGAAAAGCCGAGGACAATGGCAGCCTCAACAAGCCTTATGACCTGCTTTTGCGCGGGTGAAGACAGCTGGTTGGCCCATAGAGGCACCAGCGACCCAAGTACATCCGAAATAAGGGATGGCAACGGGAAGCCGCGGCGCAATAAAAACAAACGTCGAAACAAGGAAGAAAGTCCGTACAACACAACGGTCAACGCTGGATTCAGGGGCTCTCGACCCGGTCAACAAAAGAAGCCATTTAAAGCAGCAAAGAGGGACCGTCCGGCCTGAACAAAGTCCTGGACAGACTGTGCCAAATTTATGGCACCCCCAAAAACCTGCGAACAACACTCATAGAGAATGCTGGGTCTTTAAGTAGGCCGGCAAATTAAATGCTGAACACAAGGGAAGGGAAACACCAAGTGAAGATGAGGATGAGCCTCGCCAGCCGAACATTGGAGGACAGAAAAAATTCCCACCATAGGTAAAAATAGTAAACATGATCCACGCGACTCAAATACCCACGAGAAGTCGTGTACGCGCGCTCAGAGACGCATACGCTATAGAGCCTGTCACCCCCAAACTTAACCACTGGTTGGCCTGCCCGATCACCTTCGATCACAGGGACCACCCAACCAGTATGCGGCACGGAGGATCAGCTGCCTTGGTGCTCGATCCAATAATCGACGGATACCATCTCACTCGTGTCCTCATGGACGGCGGTAGTAGTCTTAATCTAATATACCAGGACACTATCTACAGGATGGGGATAGACCCATCCAGAATCAGCCAAAGTAACACCACCTTTGAAGGGGTGATACCAGGCGTTGAAGCCCGCTGCAGGGGCTCCCTCGTACTGGAGGTGGCATTCGGCCCCCCAGGCAACTTCAGAAGCGAAGAACTACTCTTCACCAATGCCCCCTGTCGGTGTCAAATCCGGTGGATCTCGGGTAGGGGGTCCCGAACTGTGCGTCTAGGCGGATGGTAACAGGAGACAAGGGACACGATGTTTTTACCCAGGTTCGGGCCCTCTCGATGGAGGTAAAAACCCTACTCCTGCTTGATTGATGTTGATGATATGTGTAGTACAAGAGTGGATCTACCACGAGATCAAGGAGGCTAAACCCTAGAAGCTAGCCTATGGTATGATTGTTGTAATTGTTGTTGTCCTACGGACTAAAACCCTCCGGTTTATATAGACACCGGAGAAGGCTAGGGTTACACAGAGTCGGTTACAATGGTAGGAGATATACATATCCGTATTGCCAAGCTTGCCTTCCACGCCAAGGAAAGTCCCATCCGGACACGGGACAAAGTCTTCAATCTTGTATCTTCATAGTCTTGGAGTCCGGCCGATGATGGTAGTTCGGCTATCCGGACACCCCCTAGTCCAGGACTCCCTCAGTAGCCCCTGAACCAGGCTTCAATGATGACGAGTCCGGCGCGCATATTGTCTTCGGCATTGCAAGGCGGGTTCCTCTTCCGAATAATCCATAGAAGATTGCGAACACCAGGATAGTGTCCGCCTCTGCAAAATAAATTCCACATACCACCGTAGAGAGAATAATATGTACACCAGTTCAATCTGCTGACGTATTCTGTGGCGTGACGTCACACCACTACCAAGCCTTTACTTGAATCATTTTTATTATACCACCTCAGCACGTTTAGCGAAGCGGTTTCCTTGGCACGTCTTGTCGAAGCAGAGATCGTGTCCCCCTTATTCCGGGATTCCCATCAATACGGACGTGGGTAACCCAACCGTGCCCGTTGCCACGCCTCCTCCATCGAAGATGAGTTCAAAACGGCCACGGGGACGGCTCTTGGTATTCTCCCTCTTTATAATGAGACCAAGGCTCGTTTCTTTTCTTCAATCCTCAATCGAATCTGCCCCTCGCCCCGAGTTCCAACACCCAGAGCTCTAGATTTGAGCGCCTCAGACCTTCAGCAATGTCCGGCTCCGACCTACAGGGCCGGTGGATGCCCTCCTCCGTCACGGAAGAGGACGTGCTAAAGCTGAGAGAAGCCAGGTACCTGACCTACGAGATTTCGCATAGGTTGCCTGCCAAAGGGCAAGTCATTCCTACTCGCCCGGCGAGAGCGTCGTGTTCGTGTCCCACCTCCGTCGGGGTTTAGGCTTCCCGATGGATCCTTTTGTGAGAGGGCTCATGTTTTACTATGGGCTGGAATTCCATGACTTGGCTCCGGAGTCCATCCTCCATATCTCATCGTTTATTGTCGTCTGCGAAGCCTTCCTCCACACTACCCCTCACTTCGGTTTGTGGCTCAAAACCTTCAACGTGCAGCCGAAGATGATTGAGGGGCGTCAAGTAGAGTGCGGCGGGGCGGTCATAAGCAAGAGGGCCGATGCTCCATGGCTCGAGGGCTCTTTTCAGGAGGAGCTCGGCTTGTGGCAACAAGAGTGGTTCTATATTACCACTCCCAGGGCAGCAGGCAGAGGCCGCCGCCCGTCTTTCGCCCGGGTCCTCCACAGCGGCTGACGTCATGGGTCAGCAAAGGGCTTGACTGGGGGCCGCCCATGGACGTACCCCTATTGCAGGGCCGGATTCGAGACCTCCAAGAGAGGGAGATCAATCTGGTTGTGGTGACGCAGGTTATGCTGATTAGGCGTCTTCTGCCCTGCAAACGTCGCCCTCTCCGCCTGTGGGAATTCAATCCGGAGGGACCACGAGCTCTCCAACACTTCATGGGTACGACACCCATGGAGATGTACAAATTGTTCTTCGGATCACAAGAGGTGTGTCCGGAATTGACCGAGGACGTCGGCCTAAGCTGCAATCGCCCGGATACTCAAGTAAGTAGCCCTATGTCCGGACATACCGTTCGTTTGCATATCTTGGATTTGCCTTTTAACCAATCGTCCTTTGAACAGGAGTGGATAGCGCAAGCGAAACTGATACGGTGTCCGGCCCCCCTCCCGGAGACCGCGCCGGATCCCGTGTTGGTCAAGATGCTGGAGGTTGCGCCTTCAGAGGAAGGCGAAGGGGAAAACAGAGAAACTACCGCCTCTACCAAGGAGGCTTTCAAGAAAGGGGGGATCGAGAATCCCTCCTTCCAGGGGGAGAAGAGGACCGCTTCCGAAGACCCGGAGGCCAAGGCCTCAAAGCGAGGGAAGAAATCTTCACCAGAGGGTCCTGCGCCTGGGGAAGCCCCGGCCGCACTATCTCCCCTAAGGAATCAGCCCTCCAGCGAGCCGTAAGTAGAAAAAGGGGAGTTTTATAATAAGGGACATCCCTATTTTTGCTTCTGAGGATAACCGAAGTTTTTACCTTGTAGTTCGGATCTCCGTCCTTCTCAGCTGAGCTCGTCTTCGGGGGACCTTCGTCCGGAGATGATGGAGAGCGAGACGCCTCCATCTGCCGCACCGTCAGGCGGGGCGGATGACCCCGAGGTGTCGTCGCTGAGGGTATCCCCGAGTCCGGCAGGGCCGGAGAGTTCGGCACCAACTGGTGTACGGCCGGGGGAGCTGAAGGATCTGCTCGAGAGGGCGTCTATCTCAGAAGGTCACTGTACATTGATGAGTATGGTGATTGAAAGAATTTCATCCACTAAGGGCGGGTTGCATGATGCCGTCAGAAGTTTGCTGGCGGGGTTTGAGGTACGTAAAAATGACATACCTTTTGACAGTTTTTTACACATAAAGTGCGCCCTGTATAGATAGTAGCCCATGAGACTCGGTATGTTGTCGAAAGCGACAGCGTGCCGAGGATCATAATCTCAAGTATTAATTCTCGCCTTTCCTATGTAGGTGGCGGATAGTCCGGTGGCTAGCCGGACTGATGGAGTTGCCGAACTAAAGTGGCAACTCGACGTTGCGGATGCGGACATCGCGCTGGTCAATAAACGGCTTGACGAGTCACAAGGTAGGTTGTTTCTCCGTGGTCACCTAGTAAGGGAGCTGATGCCCACTCCTTACAACATGTATGCTTAATGCAGATGGTGCCGCTGCTGTGGAGGACCTTCGAGCAGAGCTTGCTCGAGCCAAGGAGCAGGCCAGAAGGAGTGATGCGGCTGCCTCGAAGGCAGTCGAAGAGCTAGAAGCCAAAAGGGCTGCTCACTGCCGAAGCAGGGAGGAGATGGCCGGAATGGCCGTGAAGCTGAAGGATGTTACCGACCGCTATGAGGTTCTTGGAAAAGAATGCCAAGCGGAGCAAGAAGACCTGAAGAAGGCCACCGCCGAAGCCAAGGATGCTCGTTCTGCAATGAGGGCTATAAAGGAGGAGCTGCGTCAGGCCGAAGACATTGCGGCTGGCAAGCCCTTTCTATTGCGCAGGAAGTTCACAGATCAGAAATATGCTCAGCTTGGCCAGCTGTGGGGTGCGGAGGATCCTTATCTTGATCTCGCGGCGAGTGCGGTGGATGCGGTTGTGCACTTCTGAAGCCAAAAGGATCACGAGATGGAAGAGCTTTTTTTGTATCAATTCCACAGTCCGGAGCGTTCACTTCCGTTGACCGATCGGTTGGCTGAGTGGGCTGAGATGAATAGATTGTCCGGATTTGCCATGACGGATGTAGTGGCTCATCTGTGGCCGGATAGGCCCAAGCCGAAGAGATATTTTGGCTTATTACAGCAATTCCTTGGGGCGGTGCCGCATATCAAGGCGATGAAGCGGTCGGCATGCATAGAGGGTGCTCGGATGGTTCTCGCCCGTGTGAAGACATACTGGACGGAGATGGATGCCACCGATGTTGCAACCCGGGGTTCGGACGAGAGCCGGTTACCCGTCGAGCACTATTTTGGGGAAGTCCTGCAGGGCGCTCGTGTAATAGAGTCGCAGTGCTCGAAAAATGTTATGTTCAAATGACATGCATGATTTGTAAAACGATATTCATAATATAAGTGCTTTTTATACTTGTGCGTTCAAGTATTGAAACATCTCCTGTGCGGCCGTTAATGTATACTTGTGTATAACCTGAAAGATGGCAGTCTTCTGCTTCAGCCCCCACGCACATGGTGCGGGGGTGTTTGCAAAATGGCGCATTTTCACACTTAATCCAATGTCTTGGTCCTGTGAAGGAGGTGGTAGCGTAGCAAACTAGGCAACCGGACTATAATGCTTTATCACTTTCACTTAGCCATAGGAGTTCGAAGGTGGGGCTATGATATAGGCCCTAGGGGCACCGCGCTCTCCGAATTCGGGGCGCGTATGTGCCTGACCGGGAAATGGTCCTTCGTCAAAGCGGAGGAATTCTAGACATTCCGGTAGTCGATCGAGTGGTTGACCAGTCTCTCGCTATATCATGATAGTCAGTTTTCGGCTTTCTCTACTGAGGTGCTCGCCCGGCCAAACCGGGGCACAATCATAGTAGTTCTCCTGGTGCCGTGTTAGCCGATGATACGGAACGTAAGGCAGCAAAACACAGGAGCCGGGCAAACTCAACATTTGACCAAAGACATGATTCGGAGCTGATGCATATAAGGCCTAACTCGAGACGCCGAACACTCCCTAAGGTATTCGGTCTTTATGATAACGGGCAGAACAATGCCCTAAGCCCTTAGTGTCCAGGTATGGGTGAAAATTTCTGGCGCGGCCGATGCCAAAACGCCAGCCTCCTCATCGGTTATGTTAAAAAACCGGGGGATATGTATCAACAAGAGACAGTAAGAAAGGTTTACGCAGGGTCTTAATTTGAAAACAATCCTTGCACCGGGTCCCTGCTGCACGTCTGCGCCTGTGTCTCCGTTGTGCTGTATCCTGGAC
This sequence comes from Triticum aestivum, assembly GCF_018294505.1. NCBI lineage: Eukaryota > Viridiplantae > Streptophyta > Magnoliopsida > Poales > Poaceae > Triticum > Triticum aestivum. Next base: position 273,099,136 of record NC_057795.1, on the reverse strand, counting down.
GGGTGTAGCACGCTGTTCATCTGTAAAAGAGACGAACTTAGTTTGGAAAGATATCGTGCAAGAAATGTGTTTAAAACAGAGTATGATTAAAAATGAATAAAGTTGAGCTTTATTGGCTCTCATTGTTTATGCACGCAGCCTTTTGTAGAGGGGTGTGCGTCTAGGAAGCCCCTAGTTTATTTATGCCGGACTCGCCTAGCCGTGTCCGGGGTCTTGAACGACCTTTTAATGAGATGATGCCACGTGGACCGGGCATTTTAAGTGTAAGGGACGCGTAGTGCGGTATTGCGTTAAAGCGGGCGAAAGCTTCACGTCCCAATAGTGCTTGATGGCTACTTTTAAATGGGGCGACATGGAAGATTAGCTTTTCGCGATGGAAGTTGTCGGGTGATCCGAACACAACTTCTAGTAGTAAGGAGCCCGTGCACTTGGCGTAAGGGCCTGGCGTCACTCCTTTGAAGGAAGTGCGGCTATGGCGAATTTTAGTAGGGTCTATCCCCAACTTGCGGATTGTGTCCGGATATAGCAGGTTTAAATCGCTGCCGCCATCCATTAGGACTTGTGTAAATTGTAGTCCGTCGATTATAGGATCCAATATCAGAGCAGTCCATCCTGCATTTCGAATACTTCTGGAGTAATCCAGGTGGTCGAAAGTAATTGGTTTTGACATCCAATCTCGGGATTCCGCTGGGGTGGACCGTGCGGCATGCGCTTTGGCAGGTGCCACCCTATTTTTCCTTGCTATCACTTGAAGTGAGATCACTGTTTTGACCTATTGTGGGAAGTTATTTTGTTGTCCGGCGCTCTGCTTGTGGGGTTCGTCATCGTCCTCGCTCGGTGTGTCGAGCCCCTTGTGTTCGGCGTTAAGTCGGCCGGACTACTTGAAGACCCAACAATCTCTGTGGGTGTGGTTTGCAGGCTTCCTGGGGGTACTATGAATTTGGCATATCCTATCCAAGATTTTGTTTAGGTTGGATAGCTTGTCACTGTTGTCCTTAAGAGGCAGTGTTTTGCTGTTCGGCCGAGAGCTTTTGAATCCGGCGTTGACCGCCGTGTTCTTTGGGCCATTTTCCTTATTCCGGCGCTGATCTTTTCTGCGTCGTGATTTCCCATTTCCATCTCTAACCTCGGATGTACTCGGGTCGCTGGTGCTGCATCTTGCCAGCCAGCTATCTTCTCCCGTGCAAAAGCGGGTCATGAGGCTCGTTAGCGCGGCCATTGTTCTTGGCTTTTCCTAGCCGAGGTGTCTGGCGAGCCATTCGTCTCGGACGTTATGTTTAAAAGCTGCTAAGGCTTCGGCGTCCGGACAGTCGACTATTTGGTTCTTTTTGGTGAGGAACCTATTCCAGAATTTGCGCGCTGACTCTCCGGGCTGTTGAGTTATGTGACTTAAATCGTCTGCATCCGGAGGGCGGACATAAGTCCCCTGAAAATTTGCTCTAAATGCATCCTCGAGCTCTTCCCAACTGCCAATGGTATTTTCTGGGAGGCTTTTGAGCCAATGCCGAGCTGGCCCTTTGAGCTTGAGGGGTAGATATTTTATGGCGTGGAGATCGTCTCCTCTAGCCATATGTATGTGTAGGATGTAATCCTCAATCTAGACTCCGGGGTCTGTTCTTCCATCGTATGCCTCTATGTTTACGGGCTTAAAACCCGCTGGAAATTCATGATCTAGCACCTCATCGGTGAAACATAGTGGGTGTGCGGCGCCCCTATATTTAGGTGTGCCGTTATCTTCGGACACTCAGCGTGTTGTGTTGCTTCCTGGAGCCCTCTTTTTTGGCCCATAGATGGACCTGACCGGGCCGTCCTTTCTGCGATGATCCTTATGTGGATCGTGTGCCGGCTTGTGTGCGGCGCCGCCTGCCGCTCTTAGCCTGTCGTCTGGTCGTCTATCCGGCCAGGCGGCCTCTTTGTTTTTTGACTGTGGGGGCTCGACGGCCTCCTCGTCAAATTCGGACAACAGCTTGCGCTTTGGGTGGCTCTTTGTTTGGTGACTATCGCCGTATTTATCTGCGGTCCTGAGGACTTTGCTCCATCTCATTCTGAGTACGTGTTCCGCTGTTTTGAGCTTCCGCTTCTGCTTCTTCAAACTTCTTGCCGTGGCGACGAGCCTTTTGTGAAGGTTCTTATGCTCCGGTGATGTGTCTGGCGTGAGATCGTCTGGACTGTTGTTTTCGCCGGGGATGGATTGCTTGTCCAATTCATCCTGTTCAGATGGTTGCTTGGTTGCATGTTCGTCGTCCACTAGTTCGCCCTGCTCTACGGCTGGGTCATTATGGGTGCTATTGTTATCGAGGCGGGACTTCGGGCGGCGCTTGCATCGCCATTTTGGTTGTTTTTCGGGGGAATTATCCTTCACCGCGTCCCGTTGTTCCTCGTTATCGCTTCCTTTTGGTGTGTCCACCATGTATATGTCATGAGTTGAGGTGGCTTTCCAGTGCCCAGTAGGCGCTGGTTCTTGGTCGTCTCCGGCATCGTCGTTCATACCGTCGATGTCTTCGGAGTCGAAGTTAGCATGTCGGTTAAATCGTCGACAGTTGCTATAAAGTGGGTGGTGGGTGGGCTTTCAATTTTTTCGTCGTCCGCATCCCAACCGTCCCGACCGCAGTTCGGCCAGGGCTCTCCTGATAACGAGAGATACCTTAGCGAATTCAGGATGTCGCCGAAAGGTGAGTGTTGAAAGATGTCTGCAGCGGTGAACTCCATGATCAGCGCCCAATCAGATTCGATTTGTAGGGGCGCAGGAGGTTCGGAGTCCGGCGAGGAGTCCGGCACCTCGGAGTCACGAGCTTCACAAGGGACAAGCTCAGTATTCGGCTCCATCACCGTAGGGGTTGCAGCCCCTGAGGCGGTGTCTAGCCACCCGTCCTCGATCTGCGCGGTCGGCTCCGAACTAAGGGTCAGAGCGGACTCGTGTGCGGCCTCCAGGGCACTGTCCGGCAGCAGGGCTAAATCACGCCCATCGTGATAGTGCGGCGCGCTCGGCTGTGGCTTGAATCCGTTGAAGATCAAGTCTCCGCGGATGTCAGCCGTGAATTTTAGACTTCCAAATCTGACATGACGGCCAGGGGCGTAACTTTCGATTTGCTCCAGATGGCCAAGCGAATTGGCCCGCGGTGCAAAGCTGCCGAATACGAAGATCTGTCTGGGGAGAAAAGTCTCACCCTGGACTGCGTCGTTGTTGATGATCGAAGGAGCCATCAAGCCTATCAGTGACGACACAGAGGAACTCTCAATGAAAGCACCAATGTCGGTGTCAAAACCAGCGGATCTCGGGTAGGGGGTCCCGAACTGTGCGTCTAGGCGGATGGTAACAGGAGACAAGGGACACGATGTTTTTACCCAGGTTCGGGCCCTCTCGATGGAGGTAAAACCCTACTCCTGCTTGATTGATATTGATGATATGGGTAGTACAAGAGTGGATCTACCACGAGATCAAGGAGGCTAAACCCTAGAAGCTAGCCTATGGTATGATTATTGTAATTGTTGTTATCCTACGGACTAAAACCCTCCGGTTTATATAGACACCGGAGAGGGCTAGGGTTACACAGAGTCGGTTACAATGGTAGGAGATCTACATATCCGTATTGCCAAGCTTGCCTTCCACGCCAAGGAAAGTCCCATCCGGACACGGGATGAAGTCTTCAATCTTGTATCTTCATAGTCTTGGAGTCCGGCCAATGATGGTAGTTCGGCTATCCGGACACCCCCTAGTCCAGGACTCCCTCGCCCCCCTCCAAAGTGGTTATCATGCATTACTCAAGAGAACGGCCTTCGCCCGCTTCAACGTAGTACCGCACTACGCCTACCTTAAACTCAAGATGCCCGGCCCACGTGGTATCATCACCATCAACGGAAATACAGAGCGTTCCTTGCGCGCGGAAGAGTATGAGTCGGCTCTAGCAGCCGGACTCTAAGCGGCCTCTAATACCAGAATGCATGATTGGTCGTTAAGACCACGGACATGGTTAGACGAGTCTGGAAGCCCAGATAAACCTGATCTGGGCGCCACACATGTAATCCCATAGAGGACACCAGGGGCTATAGATATTTAATAAAGCCCAACTCTTGGCTTGACCTTATTAACAGGCCAATTTCTTTCACTTTTACTATCCATTGGTGATAGCCAACTCTTCGCACGCTTACGTCATACTCTTCTACATGAGTTTTTCTTTCTACAGACACCATTCGTGCGACACCCTCCCAGGACACGGTACAACAGAGACAAAGGCGCAGACATGCAGCAGGGCCCCGCTCAAAGGTTTCTCTTTAGATTAAGCCCCTGTGTAAACCATCTTTATTGTCTCTTGTTGCTTACACATCCCATGGGTACTACACCCACAGGGGATACTGTCGTTATTGGCATTTCGCCATGACAGATTAATGCAGGTACCTGGAAATACAGGGTTCATAATAAAGGGCGTTACTCAGCCCAGTATATGTTATAAAGTCTGAATACCTTCGATGGTGTTCGGCGTCACGAGTTTGGCCTTATATGCATCAGCTCCGAATCATGTCTTTGGTCAAATGTTGGGATTGCCCGGCTCCTGGGTTTGCTGCCTTACGTTCCGTTCTTATCGGCTAAGGCGGCTAAAGGAGAACTACTGCGATTGTGCCCTGGTTATTCTGGATGAGCACCTCAGTAGAGAAAGCTGAAAACTGACTGTCATGGTATAGCGAGAGACTGTTCAACCACTCGAAGACTTATCAGAATCTTTAGGATTCCTCCGCATTAATGAAGGACCGTTTCCCGGTCATGTACACACGCGCCCGTATTTGATTGCACGCAAAGGTACAAGGGGCTACATAGTAGCCCCACCGTCAAACTCCTATGGCTAAGTGATAGTGTTAAAGCTATATAGTCCGGTTGCCTAGTTCGACGTGCGATCACCTCCTTAATGGACCAAGATGTTGGATCAAGTGTGATTACGCATATTTTCGCGAACACCCCCGCATTATATGCATGGGGCTGAAGCCAACGACTGCTAACTTTAAAAATTGCATATATACATAAAACGGCCGAATAGGAGGTACAATAACACTTTCGGGCGAAAAGTATAAACATAGCCTCCATAATTACAATAACATTTTTTTACAATGAAATGATTTGTCACTCGAACATGTTATTCTTTGAGCACTGAGCCTCTATTAAGCGAGCACCTTCTACTACCTGCTCCAAGTAGTGCTCGGCCGGATCCTGGCCTCCCGCCGGATTCTGGGTCGCAATGATGGTGGCCTCCATATCTGTCCAATATGCTTTAACGCGGGCAAGAGCCATCCGTGCACCCTCTATGCACGTCGACCTCTTCATGGCATCGATCCGCGATACAGTACCAAGGAATTGTTGTACTAAACAAAAATAATTGTCCGGCTTAGGCCCCTTTGGCCATAGATGGTCTATTACAGACCGCATTGCAAGACCGGACAGCCTATGGAGCTCGGCCACAGCAGCCATCCTCTCACTCAACAGCAAAGGGCGCATTGGAGCAATGAATTGCGACCAGAATAGCTTTTCCACTTCATCATCTTTTTGATCCTCGAAAAACTTGGCCGCATCAGCCGTACTCTTCGCCAAATCCGCATACGCGTTTGCAGGGCTCCAGCGTCAATCCAGAGGAGCGTACTTTGGATCTAAAAACTTCATCTGCAATAAATAGGGGTTTTCAGCCATGATTTCTCCGGCCTGTCGAAGTTCCTCCCACGCATCCCTAATTTCGGACCGCGTCTCCTTGGCCGCATCAAGTGCCTTCTTTAGGTCAGCCGAATTAGCCTGATTCTCTTTTTCAAGGAGCTCATACCGGTCGGCGGCATTTTTCAGCTCCACAGCCATCTCGGCTATTTTGTCTTCGCTTCGGCGATGAGCAGCCCGTTCGGCTCTCAACTCTTCGGCCGTCTTTAGGGCAGCCGCATTGCTAGCACAGGCTTGTTCCTTGGCCAGGGCAAGTTCCGCCCTCAGGGCTTCCACGGCAGCAGCTCCATCTGCAGTCCAAGCATATCACACTAATATTATGCTCCTCTCAATTTTTCCTATAAAAAATAAGGAAAGCAGAGCACATACCTTGTGACTCGTTAAGCCGCTCGTTCACAAGTGTGATATCGGCATCAATAACTCCAATCTGCCTCCTCAGTTCGGCAACTTCAACGGGCCGGTCGGCTGCCGGATCCTTAGACACCTGCGCATAAATACATCGCGATCATTACTTAAACAATGTGATCCTCCGTTCACCGCCTAGGGCTGGCAACCAGAGTCTCAGGGGCTACTATCCATAAGGAGCACACCTAGCGCGTGTGTCACAGTCAAAAATTATGTATTTTTATTACATACCTCAAAGCCTCTGAGCAGGCTCGTAAAGGCTACATTCAACCCGCTTGTGGCGGATCAAATCTTCTCAAGCACCATGCTCATTAATGAACGGTGCTCCTCCGAGAGAGCAGATCACTCCAGAAGGCCCGTCAGTGTGTCCGGCCGGACGCCGAACTGTGTCGGACCTTTCTTATCGCCCCCCGTGGGAGCCGAACACTCTGGGCTTAGGGCAGCCGAAGTATTAGCTTTTGGCTTTGGCAGATCTGCACTCCTCTGTGATGACACCTCGGGGTAGCCCGCCCCATGAGGCGGAGGGGTTGGTGGGGTCTCACTCTCCATCATCTCCGGAAGGAGATCCCCGGAAAATGAACTCTGTTGAGAAGAGTTGTTAGCCGGACTGCAAAGAATGGATCCTGGTTATTGTTCTCAGAGGAGGAAGCAGTAGCTTCGTATCTATGATTAACTTAAAGCTCGGTTGAGGGCTGGCCCATTGGCGGGCATGGCGCAGTGAGGATGCCCCTCGGGGCAGGGCCCACTGGTGAAGTTTTCTTCCCTTGTCTGGGCACCTCCGTCTCCATGTCTTCGGAGGTGGCCCTCATCTTCCCCCGAGGGGAGGAGACCTTAGATTCCCCTCCCCGACTATCCTCCTTTGGGGATGTAGCAATTCCCCCGGTTTGGATGTGCAATGTGCGAAGTTCTACTTCTCTGTTCTTCCCTTCGTCTTTCCCTGAGGGCACTTTACTTAGCACACGACCAAGCATCTTGGCTATGGTGGGACTAGGCGAGCCTTCGGGAAGTGGCGCCGGACAACTGATTCTCTCCGCCTTGCTGAGCCATTCCTGGCCATGGAGGATTTTCAGAATAATGTTATGATAAAAATAAACAAAGTGTTCGGTTTCTGGGTTACTTACTCGGGTATCTGGGCGGTTGCAGCTCAGGCACGCATCCTCGGTGGTGTTCGGACACTTTACTTGTGGTTCGAAATAACTTACACATCCCTTCGAGCGTGACACCGAAGAAGTGCAGAATAGTCCGCGGACCTTCCGGATTGAACTCCCACATCCGGAGAGGCCGGCGTTTGCCTGGCAAGATCCGTCGGACTAGCATTACCTAAATTACACTTACAAGGCTGATGTCCCTCTCAAGAAGCTCCCATATGCGGCTCTGCAATTTTGGTACATCATTAGCAGGCCCCCAATCCCGTCCTACATTGGCCCATGACGCCAGTTGAGGCGAAGGGCCAGAACGGAAATCGGGGGTAGCCACCCACTTTGTGCCTTTGGGAGCCGTGACGTAAAACCACCTCCGCTGCCATAGATCGGACACCTCCGGGATGGAGCCCTCTGGCCATGGGGCGTCGGTGTTCCTGCTTATTACAGCACCTCCACACTCCGCGTGTCGCCCCTCAATCATCTTCGGTTTCACATTGAAGGTCTTGAGCCATAAGCCGAAGTGCGGGGTGACATGGAGAAAAGCTCCGCACACAACGATGAACAACGAGATGTGAAGGATGGCGTCTGGAGCTAGATCATGAAAATCTAGCCCGTAATAGAACATGAGCCCTCTCACAAAGGGGTCAAGGGTGAAGCCTAAGCCGCGGAGGAAGTGAGAAACAAATACGACACTCTCGTTGGGCTCGGGAGTAGGGATGACCTGCCCTAGAGCAGGAAGCCTGTGCTTGATGTCGGCGGTCAGATAACTGACCTCCTTGAGCTTCGCAATGTCCTCCTCTGCCATCCACCGGCCTTGAAGGTTGGATCCAGACATGATTGAAGATCCGAAGTGCTTGAGCTTGGGCTTTGGGTGTTGGAACCCGAGATGCGAAAAGGCGCAAGTGTGGTGGAAAAGAGGGCTAGGCATCGTCCCCTCTATAAAGGGGGTGAATATCAAGCGTCCTCAGCGTAACCGCTTGGGACTTACCTAAAAACACGGAGTCATACTAACAGGCGTCGTGGGGTTGCTCGTGCCCGTATTGATGGAAGATCTCGCGATAAGGGGAACACGATCTCTGCTTTGGCAAGGTGTGCCAATAAAACCGCCTCGCAACGCGTATCAAGGCAAGCCAAGAAAAACTGGTCCGTGTTGGGCCAGGCCACGGAGTAAGGGCACACCGTACAAAAAATTGTCATCAGATCAGATTTATGAAGTGTTATGCTCTCTACGGTGTTGTGCGGAAATTATCTCGCAAAGCTGAACACGATCCTCAATCTACGTTGGAGTACTCGGAGATGGAACCCGCCTTGCAATGCCGAAGACAAACTGCGCGCCAGACTCATTGTCATTGAAGCCTGGTTCAGGGGCTACTGAGGGAGTCCTGGATTAGGGGGTATCCGGACAGCCGGACTATATACTTTGGCCGGACTGTTGGACTGTGAAGATACAAGACTCAAGATTTTGTCCCGTGTCCGGATGGGACTCTCCTTTGCGTGGAAGACAAGCTTGGCGATCCAGATAATAGATTTCCTTCTTTGTAACCGACTCTGTGTAAACCCTAGCCCCCTCTGGTGTCTATATACACCGGAGGGTTTAGTCCTTAGAGACACAATCATAATCATCATAGGCTAGCTTCTAGGGTTTAGCCTCTACGATCTCGTGGTAGATCAACTCTTGTAATACTCATATCATCAAGATCAATCAAGCAGGAAGTAGGGTTTTACCCCCATCGAGAGGGCCCGAACCTGGGTAAAACATCGTGTCCCTTACCTCCTATTAACATTAGCCTTAGACGCACAGATCGGGATCCCCTACCCGAGATCCGCCGGTTTTGACACCGACAATAGCTATGACATATTGTGTTAATTTGGTGTAGGATGGTGTGGTCTGGTTTCCCAAATGTTCGTTGTGTCAATGTTGCTTTCCTATTATCTGACCTGGCCAATGATAGCAATGCTAGTGTGTTAATTTGGTGCAGGCTACTGAAGATAAGAAGACAAACTCTGAAAACAGCAAGGCAACCCCATTGTTTCTTTCCAATAAATCTAGGCGAGGTAATGTGGCAATAACTCTTGATTAATCTATTCGGTTCCCCTCCTAATTCATGTTATGATGCAGTGGTCGAGACACTCTCCACTATCAATAATACAAGCCTGCCAAAATCGCCATCTGAATCTGTTCAGTTTCCTCTGTCTCGAATGCAACGGAAAAAATGTATGTTTGTGAACCAATTAATGGTTGAAGCAATGATGGAAATGGTGGAGGAATCAGAGGTGCACATTCGTGCGCAACAACAACTGATCAATGTTTTTAGAGACAGTGTAGCAAAGTAGCAAGAACTTGCCCACATGCTTATGGGCGTCATCCGCGCTAAGGTTGCAGATTGTGATGTTGTAGATCGTTAGGTGATACATCTCCAACGTATCTACTTCTCCAAACACTTTTGCCCTTGTTTTGGACTCTAACTTGCATGATTTGAATGAAACTAACCTGGACTGACGCTGTTTTCAGCAGAACTACCATGATGTTGTTTTATGTGTAGAAAAGAGAAGTTCTCGGAATGTCCTGGAAATCCACGGAGGCACTTTTTGGAATTAATAAGAATTTTTGGCAAAAGAATCAATGCCAGGGGGGCCACACGCTATCCACGAGACAGGAGGGTGCCCCCCCTAGGGCGCGACCTCCTATCTTGTGGCCCCCCGGACCTCCACCGACGTCAACTCCAACTCCATATATTCACGTTCGGGGAGAAAAAAATCAAGGAGAAAGTTTCATCGCGTTTTACGACACGGAGCCGCCGCCAAGCCCTAATCTCTCTCGGGAGGGCTGATCTGGAGTCCGTTCGGGGCTCCGGAGAGGGGGATTCGTCGTTGTCGTCATCATAAACCATCCTCCATCACCAATTTCATGATTCTCACCGCCGTGCGTGAGTAATTCCATCGTAGGCTTGCTGGACGGTGATGGGTTGGATGAGATTTACCATGTAATCAAGTTAGTTTTGTTAGGGTTTGATCCCTAGTATCCAATATGTTCTGAGATTGATGTTGCTATGACTTTGCTATGCTTAATGCTTGTCACTAGGGCCCGAGTTCCATGATTTCAAATCTGAACCTATTATGTTTTCATGAATATATGTGTGTTCTTTATCCTATCTTGCAAGTCTATAGTCGCCTATTATACATTATGATTCGACAACCCTGAAGTGACAATAATCGGGATACTTCTTGGTGATGACCGTAGTTTGAGGAGTTCATGTATTCCCTATGTGCTAATGCTTTGTTCCGGTTCTCTATTAAAAGGAGGCCTTAATATCCCTTAGTTTCCGCTAGGACCCCGCTTCCACGGGAGGGTAGGACAAAAGATGTCATGCAAGTTCTTTTCCATAAGCATGTATGACTATTTACAGAATACATGCCTACATTACATTGATGAATTGGAGCTAGTCACCCTATGTTATAACTATTACATGAGGAATCGCATCCGGCATAATTATCCATCACTGATCCATTGCCTACAAGCTTTTCATATATTGTTCTTCGCTTATTTACTTTTCCGTTGCTACTGTTACAACTACTACAAAAACCCAAAAACATTTATCTTTACTTTTGCTACCATTACCTTCATTATCATACCACTTTTGCTACTAAATACTTTGCTGCAGATACTAAGTTATCCAGGTGTGGTTGAATTGACAACTCAACTGCTAATACTCAAGAATATTCTTTGGCTCCCCTTGTGTCGAATCAATAAATTTGGGTTGAATACTTTACCCTCGAAAGCTGTTGCGATCCCCTACACTTGTAGGTTATCAAGACTAATTTCTGGCAAACTTGCGGGGGCGCATATCTCTATTCTCTGAGTCACTTGGGATTTATATCTGTTGATCACTATGAAGAACTTGAAAGACGCTAAAACCAAGATTTTAACCTCAACTACGAGGGGAGGTAAGGAACTGCCATCTAGCTCTGCACTAGATTCTCCTTCCGTTATTAGTAAGCTTGCGACACCTAAACCTACTACTGCTATGAATTCTGATATGTCGCATGTTATTGATGATGCCACTTCTGCTATGCATGATGAAACAACTTCTGTGCGTGATTCTACTTTGCCATTAGGTGAATTTCTAGATGAACAACTTGCTAGAGTTAGGGGGAATGAAAATATTGAAGAACCTATTATTGATGATAGTGATGATGAAGATTCCCCCAACGATTATGTATTACCTGTTGTTCCTAAGGGTTATGTTATGAATGAAGAAGCTGCTAGGGAAATTTTTGCTTGCAATGATAGAAATGATCTTAAGAAATTATTAGCTAAATGGAAGCAGCAGTCTCTTAATGCTAGAATGAAACCCGATCCTGCTTTTGCTACTTCAACTATCTGTGTTACTGATAAGGATTATGAATTCTCTGTTGATCCTGGGATTATTACTTTAGTTGAATCTGATCCTTTTTATGGCATTGAATCTGGAACTGTTATGGCACACCTTACCAAGTTGAATGATATAGCCACCCTGTTTACTAATGATGAGAAGTCTCGCTATTTATATATCCTTAAGATATTTCCGTTCTCGTTAAAGGGTGATGCTAAGACTTGGTATAATTCTCTTGCTCCTGGTTGTGTGCGTAGTCCCCAGGATATGATTTATTACTTCTCTGCTAAATATTTCCCTGCTCATAAGAAACAAGCTGCCTTGCAGGAAATATATAATTTTGTCCAAATCAAAGAAGAGAGTCTCCCACAAGCTTGGGGGAGGCTTCTCCGGTTACTAAATGCTTTGCCTGACCATCCTCTTAAGAAAAATGAAATACTTGATGTCATTTATAATGGACTAACCGTTGCTTCCAAGGACTACTTGGATAGTTGTGCTGGTTGTGTTTTCAGGGAAAGAACAGTCGACGAAGCTGAGATATTATTGAATAATATGTTGACTAATAAATAATTGGACTCTTCCTGAGCCAATTCCTAGGGCAATTCCTGAACCAATTGAGCCAACTCCTGAGCCTATTCCTAAACCCACTCCGAAGAAGAGAGGGGTTTTATTTCTCAGTCCTGAAGATATGCAAGAGGCAAAGAAATCAATGAAAGAAAAAGGTATTAAAGCTGAAGATGTTAAGAATTTACCTCCTATTGAAGAAATACATGGTCTTAATTTACCGCCTGAAGAACCACATTGTCTGATAACCCGACACAGGTAGTAAAGGTAAATTCTCTCTATAGATATGATAAAGTTGAAATACCCTCTACTAAATTTCATAGCCCATGCTTAGATGAATTTGATGACTTCATGGCTAGACAAGAAAGTTTTAATGCTTATGTTGGTAGAGAGTTAAAGAATAATGCTTTCGAGATAGGACGCGTAGGTGATAATCTGGCTAGAGTTAAAGATGAACTTCACCGCGTTAGCAAATATGCTTCTATGGTTGCTACTCAAGCTGAGCAAGTACTTAAAGCTCAAAATGATTTGCTTGATGAATTAAACAATAAAAATGATTTCGCTGTTACAGTGGCTACTAGAACTGGTAGAATGACTCAGGAACCTTTGTATCCTGAAGGCCACCCTAGGAGAATCGAGCAAGATTCTCAGATAAATCATTTAGAGGCACCTAGTTCTTCTAAAAAGAAGAAAAAGAAAAATGATAGGACTTTGCATGCTTCTAGTGAACCTACTGTAGACACACCTGAGAATCCCAACGAAATTTCTATTTCTGATGTTGAAACTCAATCAGGTGATGAACATGAACCTACTGATAATATTAATGATAATGTTCATGTTGATGCTCAACCTAGCAAAAACAATGATGTAGATATTGAACCTGCTGTTGATCTTGATAACCCACAATCAAAGAGTCAACGTTATGATAAGAGAGATTTTGTTGCTAGGAAGCACGGTAAAGAAAGAGAACCATGGGTTCAGAAACCCATGCCCTTTCCTCCTAAACCATCCAAGTCAAAGGATGATGAGGATTTTGAGCACTTTGCTGAAATGATTAGACCTATTTTCTTACGTATGCGCTTAACTGATATGCTGAAAGTAAATCCTTACACTAAGTATATGAAGGATGTCATTACAAACAAAAGAAAGATACCGGAAGCCGAAATTTCCACCATGCTTGCTAGTTACACTTTTAAGGGTGGAATACCAAAGAAACTTGGAGATCTGGGTGTTCCAACTATACCTTGCTCCATTGAAAGAAATTATGTTAGAACTGCTTTATGTGATCTTGGAGCCGGAGTTAGTGTTATGCCTCTCTCTCTATATCGTAGACTTGAATTGAATAAGTTGACACCTACTGAAATATCTTTGCAAATGGCTGATAAATCAACTGCTATACCTGTCAGTATTTGTGAGGATGTGCCTGTTGTGGTTGCAAATGTCACTATCTTAACGGACTTTGTTATTCTTGATATTCCCGAGGATGATAGTATGTCTATCATCCTTGGTAGACCTTTTCTTAATACTGCAGGGGCTGTTATTGATTGCAACAAAGGCAATGTCACTTTTCATGTTAATGGTAATGAGCATATGGTACACTTTCCGAGGAAACAATCTCAAGTTCATAGCATCAATTCTATTGAAAAGGTTCCAACTATCATTTTTGGAGGTTTTGAATTTCCTCTCCCTACTGTCAAGAAAAAGTATGATATTCTTATCGTTGGGGATTTTCATATCCCCGTTGAGGTAACTTAGTGTTATTCGAAATTTCTCTGGTTCCGTGTTATTCGGAATGAGTTTGGTAACAAGACTTGATCAACCTTGTTACTGGATTCATTTTGATGATCACGAGATGGATGAAACTAGAAGGCACAACCTTTTGTACCCTCTTTTTACTTTCTGTTATTTAGAATAAATAAAGAAAAAATAGTATTATCTGTCTGTTTTCTGAATTATCCGTGCATTAAAAAAATAGTCCGAAAATAAAAGTGCTCCAAATGCCCTGCAAATTTAGTATGATTTTTTCTGGAATATTTGAGGATTTTAGGCACTGAAAACACTGCAGGAGGGGCAAGCACCAGGCCACGAGAGAAGAGGGTGCCCCCCTATAGGGCGCGCCCCCTATCTCGTGGGCCCCTGGTGGCTCCCCTCCACTTATGCCAGCACCCACACACTTCATCTTCTACCCAAAAGATCCCCATCCAGCTCAAGCACGAGTTCTAGCTCGTTTTGCTGCGATTTTCAATCTCTTAGCTCAAAGCTCCATTCACAAAACTGCTTTGGGAGATTGTTGCTTGGTATGTGACTCCTCCATTGGTCCAATTAGTTTTTGTTCTAGTGCTTTATTCATTGCAAATTTTTGCTGCATAGGTGACCATGTTCTTGAGCTTGCATGTTAAATTTTTTAGGTCTCAAGCAATTCCAATGCATGATATAGGCTCTAGGCACTTGTAGGAGTAGTTGCTATCAATCTTGTTTAGTTTTATTCACTTTTATTTTGAAGTTACTAAAATTTCAGAAATTTTCAGAAAATGTTGAGGAAACTTTTTAGGGGCTCTTCTAGCCAAAGCTCTAAGGAAAAACAAGACAAAGAGAAGGAAAAGGCCAAGTATAATCTTCCTCGCCTAGCGGAAGTACGGTCGTGTGAATGGCCATGCGAGGATTTCTTGAAAGAAGCTGGAATTCATGAAGACTTTTATGCTTTAATCGAGACTGCAGGCCTCACCGGTTTCATGAACGACCGAATCGATCAGTATCTCTTACTTACCAATACTTTCGTGCAAAACTTTTATTATTATCCTAAAAGTCACCGCCTACACTATCATTTCATTTATATGATGAATTCAAAGAAATGTCTTTACGTCATTTTTGTGCGGTATGTAGGATACCTTAAGAGGGAAAATTAGAGGAACTCCATCGTGAAGATGTGGGTAGCTTCGTTAAAACTATTGTTGTGGAAGAGCCAAAGAAGGGCTCTGAGGCGAAAGTCTCTAGGATACACTTTCCTGCTTTACGCTACTTTGCCATATTTGCTAGTAGATGCTTGACTAGTCATGGAAATAGTGGACATTTGAGCGTTTCAGATATTATTATTCTTCAACATGCTTTGCTGGGAGACAATACTTTTAGTATGGGTGCCATCGTTGCTAAACGGCTAGCCCTGAATCGTACAAAAGGCCCCATATTTGGAGGTATCTATGTTGCACGTCTTGCTAAACATTTTCAGATACCCATTAGGCACCATGAGGACGATGAGATAAAATTGCATCCTCACATCTTAGATTACAAGAGCATGGTAGCACATAAGTTTATTGTTGACAACGAAGAAAAGATGCTCTTGTATAAACTTAGATTTAATAAGAAACACATTGAGATTATTATTTTTTCTGTGCCTCTGTTGTTTGATTTGCCTGCAGAAAATCGTCTTGTCATGCCGGAAGCGGTGAACAATCATCGAGCTCAAGCTTTTACTCCAGAACCTGAACCTGAGCCGGAACCTGAGCTGGACCCTTATTGTGCATCATCTGTCTAGTGGGATCCGGAGATGAACAGCCAGTGGTATCCTGATTATACCTCCCATTACACCGGGGAGAGTAGCGGTGGTCCTTGGTATTAGACCAACTTAGGCCAAAAGCCTAAGCTTGGGGGAGTACGTATTTCTCACCGAATTTACATTCATGTTCACACACTAGTCGTCAGTGCTCATACTCTTTCATTGTATTATCCATGTTAGCTTAAATTTCTTTTTCTAGTTTTCTTCTTGTGTGTTTGATAAACTTTAAGAAAAACCAAAAAATTAGTTAGTTTAAATTTTATGCTTGTAGTAGAATTAAAATTAAAACCCAAAAAAGATTTCTAGTTCTTATTTTTACTTGTTGGGAGCTTTCCCGTGTAAATAGTTTTATTTTCTTTTCTTTCCTTTGGGGGTCGAGAAGACCATATTGAAAATGCTTAGTGGCTCTTATATGCATGATTGTCTATTTAACTTAGAGCCCGTATTACCCTGTCTTCTCTCTTGAGTTGAATGCTTGCAGATTCCAGCTTAGTCCAATGCACGTACATTCTTATTATTATACACATTGTTCGGTCATGCAAGTGATGGCAATAATGATGATATATGATGGACTTATTGGGATGAGAAAAGCTGGTATGAACTCGACCTCTCTTGTTTCTGTAAATATGATGATTTCATCGTTCCTGATCCAGCTTATTATGAAGTAAACATATTTGCAATGACATTTAGAGATTATAGTTGCTTGTGCCATGCTTGATTAGCTATGAGTTATAATGGTTTACCTTGCGTGCCAACATGCTATTAGAATGATTATGATGTGATATGATGGGATGGTATCCTCCTTTGAATGTATTGAGTGACTCGACTTGGCACATGTTCATGCATGTAGTTGAATCAAATCAACATAGCCTTCACGATATTTATGTTCATGGTGGATTATATCCTACTTATGCTTGTATTCGGTGTAACTTAATTTTAATGCATGCTTACGATTGTTGTCGCTCTCTCAGTTGGTCGCTTCCTAGTCTTTTGCTAGCCTTCACCTGTACTAAGCGGGAATACTGCTTATGCATCCAAACTCCTTAAACCCCAAAGTTGTTCCATATGAGTCCACTATACCTACCTATATGCGGTATTTACCTGTCGTTCCAAGTAAATTTGTATGTGCCAAACTCCAAACCTTCAAATGAAATTCTGTTTTGTATACTCGAGCAGCTCATGTTACAACTAGGGCTGCCTATATCTTCCATGCTAGGTGGGTTATTCTCACGAGGAGTGGACTCTGCTCCTCATTCACGAGAAATGGCTGGTAACCGGGATGCCCAGTCCCATGATCCAAAACGATCAAAGCAAATCAAAATAATTAAACAAAACTCCCCCAGGGCTGTTGTATGTTGGAGGCACTCGTTGTTTCGAGCAAGCCATGGATTGATGCTTGTTGGTGGTTGGGGGAGTATAAACCTTTACCATTCTGTTTGGGAACTGCCTATAATGCATGTAGTATGGAAGATACAGCCATCTCATAGTTGTTGCGTTGACAGCAAAAGTATGCCACTCAAAATGTTATTCAATCTCTATTTTAAAATCGAGCTCTGGCACCTCTACAAATCCCTGCTTCCCTCTGCGAAGGGCCTATCTATTTACTTTTTATATTGAGTCATCACCCTTCTTATTAAAAGCACCCGCTGGAGAGCATACTGTCATTTGCATTCATTATTATTGGGTATGACTTGACTGGATCTCTTTTACCAAGAATTACAATGTTTAGTCAGTCCTTGATCTTTAAAGGTGCTCTGCATTTATGTTTTGCGGTCTCAGAAAGGGCTAGCGAGATACCATTTTGTTATATCATGTTATAATTATTTTGAGAAAGTGTTGTCATCCGAGTTTTATTATTATGGCTCGCTAGCTGATTATGTTATTGATATGAGTAATTGTGAGAGCTAACTGTTATTGTGAGTATGGTTAGTTCATAATATTTGCTGAAACTTGAATGCTGGCTTTTCATGTTACAACAACAAGAGCAAACAAAGTTTGTAAAAGTTTTTCTTTATCACTTTCAGTTTATCAACTGAATTGCTTGAGGACAAGCAAAGGTTTAAGCTTGGGGGAGTTGATACGTCTCCAACGTATCTACTTTTCCAAACACTTTTGCCCTTGTTTTGGACTCTAACTTGCATGATTTGAATGAAACTAACCCGGACTGATGCTGTTTTCAGCAGAACTACCATGATCTTGTTTTATGTGTAGAAAAGAAAAGTTCTCGGAATGTCCTGGAAATCCACGGAGGCACTTTTTGGAATTAATAAGAATTTTTGGCGAACGAATCAATGCCAGGGGGCCCACAGGCTATCCACGAGACAGGGGGCGCCACCCCCTAGGGCGCGACCTCCTACCTCGTGGGCCCCCTGGACCTCCACCAACGTCAACTCCAACTCCATATATTCACGTTCAGGGAGAAAAAAATCAAGGAGAAAGTTTCATCGCGTTTTACGACATGGAGCCGCCGCCAAGCCCTAATCTCTCTCGGGAGGGCTGATCTGGAGTCCGTTCGGGGCTCCGGAGAGGGGGATTCGTTGTCGTCGTCATCATCAACCATCCTCCATCACCAATTTCATGATGCTCACCGCCGTGCGTGAGTAATTCCATCGTAGGCTTGCTGGACAGTGATGGGTTGGATGAGATTTACCATGTAATCAAGTTAGTTTTGTTAGGGTTTGATCCCTAGTATCCACTATGTTCTGAGATTGATGTTGCTATGACTTTGTTATGCTTAATGCTTGTCACTAGGGCCCGAGTGCCATGATTTCAGATCTGAATCTATTATGTTTTCATGAATATATGTGTGTTCTTGATCCTATCTTGCAAGTCTATAGTCACCTATTATGCGTTATGATCAGACAACCCCGAAGTGACAATAATCGGGATACTTCTTGCTGATGACCGTAGTTTGAGGAGTTCATGTATTCACTATGTGCTAATGCTTTGTTCTGGTTCTCTATTAAAAGGAGGACTTAATATCCCTTGGTTTCCGCTAGGACCCCGCTTCCATGGGAGGGTAGGACAAAAGATGGCATGCAAGTTCTTTTCCATAAGCACGTATGACTATTTACAGAATACATGCCTACATTACATTGATGAATTGGAGCTAGTTCTATGTCAACCTATGTTATAACTATTACATGAGGAATCGCATCCGGCATAATTATCCATCACTGATCCATTGCCTATGAGCTTTTCATATACTGTTCTTCGCTTATTTACTTTTTCGTTGCTACTGTTACAACTACTACAAAAATCCAAAAACATTTATCTTTACTTTTGCTACTGCTACCTTTATTATCATACCACTTTTGCTACTAAATACTTTGCTGCAGATACTAAGTTATCCAGGTGTGGTTGAATTGACAACTCAACCACTAATACTCAAGAATATTCTTTGGCTCCCCTTGTGTCGAATCAATAAATTTGGGTTGAATACTTTACCCTTGAAAGCTGTTGCGATCCCCTACACTTATGGGTTATCATTAGGTTCTGTTCATTTATTTGCACTGGCATCAATCTTTGATTTCCTAGTGGATGTAATTTCCTGTAATATATGCTGGATGTGCAATGCTTTTCCCTATATGTCGTACCTTTGCTTGATCGGTTTTGGTCCTGTGCATAATTTCTCGTTGTAATGGGCTCAAATTATCTAATTGGGCCTAAAGTCATGTATGAACTTTAGTGGGACCATTAAGTTAATGGGCCGTTACCAGGCCGAAAGTTAATGGTCGGCCCTCTTACCTCCCAGGTCGTTAACAGGCCGACATCGAAGCGGGCAACAGGCGGGCCCATTTGATTTCATGGGCCGTTAACAGGCCGATACTAGCTCGGGCCACATATGGCCCAACTATACTGTGGGCCTTTAGCAGGCCGAAAGAGACAATGGGCTCGTACTGGACCATGAAGAGCATGGGCCGCGAAGAGGCCGAAAGTCAGGTCATACTATAAATGGCCCAACTGTGTTGCGGGCCTTTAGCAGGCCGAAAGAGAAACCGGGCTGGTATTGGACCATGAAGAGCATGGGCTGTTGAGGGAGTCCTGGACTAGGGGGTGTCCGGATAGCCGAACTATCATCATCGGCCGGACTCCAAGACTATGAAGATACAAGATTGAATACTTCGTCCCGTGTCCGGATGGGACTTCCCTTGGCGTGGAAGGCAAGCTTGGCGATGCGGATATGTAGATCTCCTACCATTGTAACCGACTCTGTGTAACCCTAGCCCCCTCCGGTGTCTATATAAACCGGAGGGTTTTAGTCCATAGGACGGAACAACAATCATACCATAGGCTAGCTTCTAGGGTTTAGCCTCCTTGATCTCGTGGTAGATCCACTCTTGTACTACCCATATCATCAATATCAATCAAGCAGGAGTAGGGTTTTACCTCCATCGAGAGGGCCCGAACCTGGGTAAAAACATCATGTCCCTTGTCTCCTGTTACCATCCGCCTAGACGCACAGTTCGGGACCCCCTACCCGAGATCCGCCGGTTTTGACACCGACATTGGTGCTTTCATTGAGAGTTCCTCTGTGCCGTCGCAATCAGGAAGGATGCCTCTTCCCATCTTTAAAGATGGTACCATTGCCAAGGGAGCTTTGTCCACCGGCCAAACTATCCGGCTAGGTGGTTTTCTTATGACCGCCTGTTCTGCCGCCGCTCCGACAATGACCTCTCGGGTCATCAAAAGCGATCTTCACGTCAACTCGGAATTCGCCGAGTAGCTAGATCCGATGGAGCTCTCCTCCGTAAACGAGCTCTTGGATCGCATCGCCGCCCTGGGAGTCGCTACAGACTACGATCAGATTGGGCTTAAAACCGATCTAAGAGAGATCAACTCTCCCCAGGCTACCCACCACGTTGCTGTGGTGGAGGAACAACGCGGCGACTCTTCTTCTATATTAAAGACCAGTTATGTCCGGATTCCAGATCCCTCCATGCCAGATTCCCGCGGAGGGACGGATGCCAATCAAGTACTGAACCTAAAGTCAGGCAACGGACCAGATTCGTTGGACAACATCCAGCAATCCAAGCTTCCAAATTCGGAAACTTTTCGGCCCTTGAGCCTCAGATTGGGCGGGGTTCCGAATTTATTTCCACCCGCCCACCCAAACACAAGCGATCTATCTCAAATCCAGCAAGAGCCCGCTGAAACAGTGCATCATTACTGGGCTAGATTCCTCCTGGTTATGAACAGGATAAAGGACTGCCGTGAGGAAAACACAATCTCAATTTTCTGCAACAATTGCACGGACAAGGGAATCTTGAACGTCGTAAGTTGTCGCGAAACTACACGCTTTGCCGACCTGGCGTCCATAGTACGAAAGTACTGTGCAATGGAGAGTGCCTGGAAAACCGAAACTAAGTTTTGGAACAATCCGACTCCAAACACAACCCTAGTCCGAAATAAAAGGGTGCATCATGCTCAGGCACCTGGGACAAAAACCAACAAGCAAAAACCCCCTAAAGGGCACGGAACTGTACTGGAGGGATGGCTCAGCGGACCCTGTAAAATCCATAGTACAGAGGGCGCCACTCCAACACATAGCCTTCGAGCATGTTGGATACTGCGGCAGGTGGCCAAAAGTGGCGAAGAGCTTCTAGCCCCGGAGAACCAGCCCAACAGTACCAGTACGGTATTAACAGTCTTCGAGACTTTCGCATAAAATAATATGCGGAAATGAACAATCCGCAGCCTCGCCGAAGTATACCAAGTAGCAACAACAAATCCATGGAGCGACACGGCTATCACCTTCAACGCCAGCGACGAACCTAAATTCCGAACAGCCCGAGCACCAGCCGCATTGGTCCTCAGTCCAATAGTGGACGACTTTCGTCTTACCAAGGTACTCATGGATGGCAGCAGGGGATTAAACCTCATCTACGAGGAAACTCTTCGAAAAATGGAAATAGACTGGAGCCGCATTGAGCGAAGCAGCACAACCTTTAGAGGAATAATCCCTAGTTGGGAAGCACGCTGCCACAATAAAAATTACACTAGATTTGGTGTTCGGCTCGCCGGACAACTACAGGTCCGAGGAGGTCACGTTCCAAGTAGCCCCGTTCAGCAGCGGATATCACGCTTTATTAGGGCGAGAGGCATTCACAATTTTCAAGCTATACCCCATTATGGGTATATGAAGCTTAAAATGCCCGGGCCCAATGGAATCATCACTCTTGTCAGTGATCCGGACATAGCACTCCGCGCCGAAAATAAGACAGCCGCACTAGCCCTAGAGGCACTATCCGAAGCCCTAGTGGCAGAGGAACTCATTGCGCTGCGCTCCACGGTGAACAGGGACGATGTGATACTCGATAAGAGATCCAAGTCCACCTCTTTTAAACCAAGGGATGAAATAGTCAAATTCCAAGTCCATCCAACGGACCCCACAAAGACAGCCTCCATTGGGGCACAATTAAACCCTGATGTAGACGCCGCACTACGAGAATTCCTTCGGGGAAATTGGGACATCTTTGCCTGGCACCCCTCAGATATGCCAGGAATCCCACGCAGGTTGGCAGAACACAGCCTAAACATCCTAAAAGGATTCAAGCCAGTCAAACAGGCTCTTCGGCGATTTTCCGAACCCAAAAGACAGGCAATGGGAGAGGAGCTAGCCAAACTATTAGAAGCCGATTAATGAGAGACATCAAACATCCGGACTGGCTACCAAACCTGGTAATGGTACCAAAAAAGGAAAAATCCTGGTGCGTGTGTGTCGATTTTAAAGACCTTAACAAGGCTTGTCCAAAGGATCCTTTCCCCCTTCCCAGCATCGATCAAATCATCGATGCTACCGCAGGGCACGATTCATTGTGCTTCCTCGACGCATACTCTGGATACCATCAAATCAAGATGGCGGAGACAGACCAGGCCGCAACGGCATTCATTACTCCATATGGACCATTCTGCTTCAACACAATGCCCTTCGGGCTCAAGAACGCCGGCGCAACATATCAGCGCATGATTCAGACATGTCTGGCAACCCAGATCGGCAAAACAGTGGAGGCATACGTAGACGACATGGTCGTCAAAACCAAACACGTCGAAACTCTAGTAGACGATTTGAGGCTCACATTCGACAACCTCCGAGCATATGACATTAAGCTCAACCCGGAAAAATGCGTTATCGGCGTACCAGTCGGAAAGCTCTTGGGCTTCATTGTATCCGGTAGAGGAATTGAAGCAAACCCAGCCAAGATCCGAGCCCTGTCACAGTTGGATATCCCAAAAGATCTCAAACAAATACAAAAACTGACTGGATGCGTGGCAGCTTTAAGCCGCTTCATCTCCTGCTTGGGAGAAAAGGTGTTGCCCCTTTATCGCCTCCTCCGGCGCACCGAACACTTCGAGTGGACGAACGCTGCCACGGCCGGACTCGAAGAAATAAAAGCCATATTGGCAACAAATCCGGTCCTGGCCGCGTCCAATTTGGGCGAACCAATGTTATTATATATCGCGGCAACACATCAAGTTGTAAGCGCGGTGCTCGTCGTCGAACGAGAAACAGAAGGACACAAATTCCCTCTTCAAAAACCAGTGTACTACGTATCCACTGTCTTCACTCCATGCAAGTCCCGGTATCCACATTATCAAAAGATAGCGTCCGCGGTGTTCATGGCATCCCGGAAGCTGCGACACTACTTTCAAGAGTGTTCGATAATAGTGGCCTCTGAAGTACCTCTTAACGACATTATAAACAACCGCGACGTGACTGGCAGGATTGCAAAATGGGCCATTGAGCTCTTACCATTCGACATAACCTACAAACCACGGCGAGCTATAAAGTCACAAGTTTTGGCTGACTTCATCGCTGAATGGACTGAAGCCGAACTCCCTAAAGAGTACGGCGCATACTCCAATTGGATCATGCACTTCGACGGCTCTAAAATGTTGGCCGGCTTGGGGGCAGGCGTCGTCTTTACGTCCCTGAGGGAGTCCTGGACTAGGGGGTGTCCGGACAGCCAGACTATCAATATCCGCCGGACTCCAAGACTACGAAGATAGAACATTGAAGACTCCGGCTCGTGTCCGGATGGTACTTTCCTTGGCGTGGAAGGTAAGCTTGGCGATACGGATATGTAGATCTCCTACCATTGTAACCGACTCTGTGTAACCCTAGCCCTCTCCGGTGTCTATATAAACCGGAGGGCCTTAGTCCGTAGGACGAATAGACATCTTAACAATCATACCATAGGCTAGCTTCTAGGGTTTAGCCTCCTTGATCTCGTGGTAGATCTACTCTTGTACTACCCATATCATCAATATTAATCAAGCAGGACGTAGGGTTTTACCTCCATCGAGAGGGCCCGAACCTGGGTAAAAACATTGTGTCCCTCGTCTCTTGTTACCATCCGCCTAGACGCACAGTTCGGGACCCCCTACCCGAGATCCGCCGGTTTTGACACCGACATTGGTGCTTTCATTGAGAGTTCCTCTGTGTCGTCGCTGATAGGCTTGATGGCATCTTCAACCAGCAACGCTGTCCAGGGTGAGACTTTTCTCCCTGGACAGATCTTCGTATTCGGCGGCTTTGCACTACGGGCCAATTCTCTTGGCCATCTGGAGCAGATCGAAAGCTACGCCCCTGGCCGTCAGGTCAGATTCGGAAGCTTAAACTTCACGGCCAATCTCCGCGGAGACTTGATCTTCGACGGACTCGAGCCACAGCCAAGCGCGCCGCACTGTGACGATGGGCACGATCTAGCTCTGCCGCCGGACAGTGCCTTGGTGGCCGCACTCGGATCCGCTTCGGCCATTAGCCCAGAGCCGATCGCCCAGATCGAGAGTTGGTGCATAGACGCCGCCCCGGGGGCTTCAACATCCACGGCGATGGAGCCGAACACTGACCTTGTCCCCTGCGAGACTCATGATTCCGAGGCGCCGGACTCCTCACCGGACTCCGAACCTCCCGCGCCCCTATCAATCAATCCGGATTGGGCGCCGGTTATGGAATTCACCGCCGCGGACATATTCCTACACTCGCCTTTTGGCGATATCCTAAATTCATTAAAGCGTCTCTCGCTATCGAGAGAGTCCTGGCCGGACTATGGCCAGGACGGTTGGAGTACGGACGACGAAGAAATTCAGAGCCCACCCACCACCCACTTTGTAGCCACTGTCGAGGATTTAACCGACATGCTAGACTACGACTCCGAAGACATCGACGCTATGGACGACGATGACGGCGACGAACAGGAACCAGCGCCTATAGGGCACTGGAAGGCCACCTCGTCATATGACGTATACATGGTGGATACCCCAAAAGAGGGGGATGGCGAAGAAGCAGCAGAGGCAGACTCTTTAAAGAAGCAGCCCAAACGCCGGCGTCAGCGGCGCCGCTCTAAATCCTGCCACAGCAAGAATAGAGATTCCGGTGTCACAGCCCTATAATTTGTTTTTCATTAGTTGCATTAAGGCATTCATGCATCATGTTTAAAGTTCATGAAACTTGAACTGGGGATGACAAACCCTAGCACTAAATAAAATGCAATTAGGATCAAAATAAAAATATTTCCAATAAACCCAGAATGCCCTTTAGGAAAGTTCATTATTTTTGTTAAAGGTGAAAACCCCTGCCAACAATGATGCACATATTTCTAGGCCATTCTGGATTTTTGAATTAAATCCTATTGTATTTGACCTTGGGCATTTAAATACTATAAATAATTTAAATGTTCAAATAAATGTTGGAAATTGTTAAGGGTCACTGAAATAATTCAGAAGCACCCATAATTGTTTCCAGGATTTTATAAAATGATTTGATATTTTTAAATCAAATCAAAACAAATTACAGAAAATAGAAAAACAGAATTAAATAGAAATAAAAGCAGAGAGGAGAGAAAACTTACCTGGCGCTCGCCTCTCAGCCCACCTGGCCCAGCTCCTCCAGCGGCCCAGCCCACCGCCGCTTCTCCCCCTGTCGTCTTCCTCCCCCTCGCCCCGAAGCTGCTCGGTGGCGCGCGCGGCCACGCGCCCCGGCCACCTCCTCCCTCCCAGCCTGCCTGGCTCCTCCTCGACGCCCCGGTGACGCCACGCGCCTCCCCGACCCCCCTCTCACTTCTCCCTCGCTCTCTGGA